>NC_064892.1:14755833-15058733 GCF_929443795.1 Astur gentilis
TGCATGTGGTGTTTGTCTTGGGTTTTTTTTGCTAACAAAGAAAGAGCAATAGCAGAGTTTATTTAAAAGAGCAGGAGCAAACAGCATTAGGATATACTCAGAATCCCCCAGAAGACTAATTGTGACATTTCACTTCAAATCATAGAAGTAGTAGTGCTTATTAAATGCATAATGATAAAACCATTATGAATATTAAATTAATGATATGTGTATGCTTTATAGCCCATATTCACAAACATACTGTGGTGGGTTGACCCTGGCTGGATGCCAGGTGCCCACCAAAGCCATTCTATCACTCCCCCTCCTCAACTGGACAGGGGAGAGAAAAGATAATGAAAGGCTCATGGGTCGAGATAAGGACAGGGAGAGATCACTCGCCAATTACCGTAACAGGCAAAACAGACTCGACTTGGGGAAAATGAGTTTAATTTATTACCAATCAAATCAGTAGGATGAGAAATAAAACCAAATCTTAAAAAGACCTTTTCCCCATCTCTCCCTTCTTCCTGGGCTTGACTCCATTCCCGATTCTCTCCCTCCTCCCCTCCAGCAGTGCGGGGGATGGGGCTTGGGGTCAGTTCATCACACGTTGTCTCTGCTGCTCCTTCCTTCTCAGGTGGAGGAGGACTCCACGCTCCTCCCCTGCTCCAGTGTGGGGTCCCTCCCATGGGAGACAGTCCTCCATGAACTTCTCCAATGTGAGTCCTTTGCACGGGCTGCAGTTCTTCACAAACTGCTCCAGCATAGGTCCCTTCCACGGGCTGCAGTCGTTCAGGCACAGACTGCTCCAGTGTGGGGGCCCCATGGGGCCACAAATCCTGCCAGAAAACCTGCTCCAGTGTGGGCTTCTGCCTCCACAGGGCCACAGGTCCTGCCCGCAGACTGCTCCAGCATGGGCTTCCCATGCAGTCACAGCCTCCTTTGGGTACCCACCTGCTCTGGCATGGGGTCCTCCACAGGCTGCAGGTGGAGATCTGCTCCACTGTGGACCTCCATGGGCTGCAGGGGGACAGCCTGCCTCACCAGGGTCTTCTCCACAGGCTGCAGGGGAATCTCTGCTCCGGCACCTGGAGCATGTCCTTCCCCTCCTTCTGCACTGACCTGGGGGTCTGCAGGGCTGTTTCTCTTGCATGTTCTCACTCCTCTCTCTCAGCTGCTGCTGCACAGGTTTCCCCACCCCCCCTTCTTAAATCTGTTATCCCAGAGGCTCTACCACTGTCGCTGATGGGCTTTGGCTTTGGCCAGTGGCGGGTTCATCTTGGAGCCGGCTGGCATTGACTCTATCAGACATAAGGGAAGCTTCTAGCAGCTTCTCACAGAAGCCATCCCTGTAGCCTCCCCCCCCCACACACACTACCAGAACCTTGCCACGCAAACCCAATACACATACATAACAACAACAGAAAAATACTGCTCCTTTATGTGATAGTAAACCATAATCTATGATTGATTTCCATTGACTTTTAACAGGGAGATGCTGGCTTGGGAGCTGGAATGCTACCTAGCATAGCTTTTACTGACTATTCAGGGTTTTGGCACTGATTAGTTACTAGTCAATAAAAGATCCACTTGCAATCAAATAATCTTAATTGGCCTATTGCTATAATGCTAAAAGTATATTAAATATTACAAATATTATATGTCTTGAGAGCTGCCAAGTAGTTGTAACTCCTACAGAAACTATTGTGTTCAGCTGGTTTCAAGCCTGTAGCTTGATAAAGCAGGGATGTACAAAAAAATCAAAACATAAAATGCAGTTCTGGAAGGACCCATGCAGTAAGACTCCCTGCAGCTTGACAGCTTGTAATGCAAAGGAATGATAAAAGTTCATTCCAATACAAGCTATGAAAATAAAGAAAACAAGATAATGTTTTTTTCAAGCATATTGTAATTTAGGAACTAACTTCTAAGTTACTAAAAAAATACTTGTTCCCATGGAAATGCCAATTCAACTTGTTAAAACCAAAATATATTTTCACTGGAAATTTTCAAAAGGAAAACCACAGTGTGAAATATTAATTACAATACTAAATTTGTCTTTATCCTGATGATCCCCTTTGAGTGAAATTATTGCAGATTTTAAAGGTTAAGAAGGTAAAGACTGATACTGGATTATGTGCAAACTGATTTTAAAGGACTGCTTATGAGAACTTGAGCAGATGACTAATGTCATGCAATAATTTTGTCCTTGAAAGCAAATTACTTGCAGGCATCTCGCCCTAAAATTTCAGGTAAGTGACCCACTAGTATTTTCATAACGACCAAAATAACTATAAAAGCTTTATTATTTAATAAAAAGTAACTACTCTTTGTTAATGAATTAAATAAAAATGCATTTAGAATATATAAAATCTGCTGTTATTTTCATTTATTTTGACTGGTAAAATCAATGATTTGTGCTCCCTCTACTGGCAGTGAAACAGCAATTCTTTATAACAAGAACTGGCTGCTGAAGATAACCAGGGCACACAAAATAATTAAACACAGAAGAATTTGTAGTACACTGACTTTTGGATGAAGAGCAGGTGCACCAGAGTACACTCACAACACAGAAAAAAATCTTCTCTAGTTAGAGAAGCAGAATACTAACCTGGGGAGAAATATGATCTCTTTCCAAATATTCTAAACTGAGAATTAAAGTCTTGTCTTAAAACCAGGGAATTACAAACCCTTTTCAGGTCATCTGGTGACCTGAAAACCCCCTTTCCTGGTATTCACAAACCCTGTACATATTTTGTGCAATACCATTTTGTTCCTTCTCATTAAAGTTAAACATACAAATACATATGAGGGGCAATCAGATAATTTTTAACAAAACAATATGCAAAAATGTTTATTAAAGACTGAAGAATATCTCTGAATACTGCTTTTACTCTACCAACAAGCAGAAACAAATGAGGGATGAACTATCTTATGCTTTTGGTAAAGATTGAAAAAGGGAAAAGTAGTACAATCACTCGAAGTGGTATATGATGCTACTGGCTCAGAACTCGATGATTTAAGACCTACATTCCTTACTAAGATTACAGTGAATGAAAGACCTCACAGAAATCAAACCAAATTAAACCTGATCATTGGTAGATCATAAAGGCAAGAGGAGAGCAAAGGGAGAAAAATATATGAACTAATTGTAGAGCATTTTGACTATCCAGACATTTATAGCAAAAATATACAGAAAACAGGGACTCTGTGAAAACTACTTGTTACTGACAGTTTGGAATTGATTTCCTTTCATGAACACATTTATGAATCTGAAAGTACTGCTACAACTGACTGATGTAAGATAAGTAACTTACTCCTGGATGTGTGAACAGCAAAGAAACTGGGACACCTATAAGACAGTTACAGTAATTAAACAGTTGGTTCCCATACTGCTGAGAAACACTAAAATAATATTACAAACAAGCCAAACCAGTGATATTAGCTACAGCTGTAGATCAGTGGCTATTCTCATGTTATATTTAAGTACAACTGTCAGAATCAAGCCATTTATACATGAGATACCTTACTCTAAATTTACATTTGCAATTAGATTACAGGTTCTGGAAATCCTAGGCTTTTGCTTTACAGAAGATAAGACAGTAACAATGATCTCTCCAGATTTAAAACATAAATATGAATCTTTATGTGACTCTTACATGAAAGTGCCATGGATGAGGGACTCATGGTGCTTTCTTCTGACATCACTGTATCCTAAGGCCCAACCCTAATTTATATTTTAAGTTTTGAATTTCAAAAATTGGAGTCAACAAAGCACGGCTGTTTACATAGTCCTTGTTCCAAGGCTCAGTCTTGATTGTTCCTTAATGCTATCACTTATTTTTCTTCCATAACAGTTTTAATATGCCTAAGAGGGGCTCACAGAATACCATTTAAAGAAAATGTACAGCCCTATAATTTTGTCTGTGTGTAGAGAAGACATCCCTTTGCCTCTGAATTACAAGTATCTCAGCATGCTATGAAGACACTGTAAATCCATCAAGTACATTTTAATTTGCTCGGTTTTCTTCACAGGCAAAAATTTGAACAGCTATGGCTTCCACTATGTAGAAATCAACTTGCTAAATAAGCAAGCAATCCATGGTGCTCAGAACGTCATGTGGATTCTATGCTCTAGGTATCAAGATTACTATAAAGCTGGTTTTGCAACAGTAGGTAATCCTGAAGCACTATTGTAATTGACTGTTTCTCTCCCTTTTTTCTTTTGTGCATCATGCCTTAACTCTCTGCTGAAATGAAGTCCAAAAGCTTGTTGCTCAAAATTATCAGAAAATGGCACAAACGTATTTCATAATTTTTTAGATAAAAGCCAAGTAAACACCCACTAACACCTACTACATATCTAAGAACAGAACACTGTTCTAATTTCTCAGAAAAAAAAGTCTAAAAAAAGACCTTAGCAATGTCGAAAATTTTGTAAACACTCCACATTATGATTTTTTTAACAATATGATGCCACATGTTGGAAAATACACCTGCATCCATGAAACATAGTGAAAAATACATACTTTAGCATCTATCTACCTTGGCAGTCTATTTAGAGAGTTTTAAACATGACAGAACTCTAAATCAAAGTGAATCAGCCTCTAAGAAGTATGTCAACCAACAGCTTAAAAATTGGCAGTTGAAGCTGAAATAGACAGCTGTTCTCTTTATTTCTGCTGTGTTGTCCTTCAGTAAGGAACTCCCTCTTCTTTACAGGCACAGCTGATGTTACCTAAGGATGTAAAAACCCATCAGCTCTGCTTCTCTGAAAGGGTAGTTTTAACCCCTCCCCCCCCCCCCCTTTTTTTTTAAAGGAACTGGGTAACAATTCACAATGAACTCTATAGTCAACATAGATGCTAGAAATGGCAGTTGCCCTTTAATCAACCATCTTGCTAGGTGAATAAACACTCTTCAGTAATCTATACCCTGCAATAAAACGTAAGCTCTTAAGAGCTTTTCCTGGAACGGCACCTATCAGCATCTAAAAATGACAACAGATACTAATAACAGTAACAAGCATGAGCAGAGATGCCTTTGATTGCTGTATTTGCAACTTTTCCCTACTATGGTTCTCTGACTAACTCAGTTTTCAGAACTAGTGAGAAAAGGGGACATGCTAATACAAAGCATGTGAGTTATGCACAGTTCTTGATTGTATTCCACAGGTCTTTAATGTTCTTGTTGGGGAGGGGTGGGAGGAAGGTTTCTGCTGCAAGTACAGCAGCTTGAGGAAGGTTATTTGTTCACTTCTCATCCTTTAAATTAATATTTAAATTAGTTTTTTAGTTAGTTTATATTCTTCAGTAAGGCTTTGTAGATGCATTTTGTTTCATTTAATTTTGTTTTTCTCTCCTAAATATGAAATCTCAACTCATCCCTTATTATATTTACAACCAGCCCAAGTCATTACAGTTCTATGCATAGATTTCCATTTGTTTTACATGGAGATCAAATATAGACTATAGCTATTAATATGCACTATTGATGCTTAACAATTTTGTTATACTTAGTTAAAATTATGTTTATAATCTAATAGCATGGAAGACTTGAGGCAGGAATTAAGCTGATATTCAGCTCAAGCAGATAAACTGGTCAACTGCTGGTCTAATTTTTTTCTTAATAATTATTTAACATTAGCCTAATGATTTGTTTTACTGGCATTTTAATAAACTCCACTGAGTAAAAGTGTCTGATCTGCCATAGATTTAATGCACCATGACTACTGCTCAATATCTTCTATAGATGTCATAAGATTTTATGCTTACACAGTTAATCTACTTCATGACTTGCTTGCAAAGCTTTAGCATAAAAAGAGTGCAGGGGACATGGTTACCTTTAGATCATTGCATTCATTAGCTCACCTGTGATACTGGTTTCTATATTTGTGAGTACTAAAGTCCTTTATCAATTACCACAGGCATTTTTAACTCCCTTTAACTTCCACAACTGTAATTTATTTATGTATAACAATTTGAGTAGAATACCAGCTTTTAAAAAAAGCTTGGGTTTGGAAGATTCTTAGGATAGTAAAACTATTGTGACAAGTCCCTGAACAGACATGCTTATGCTTGGTGAAGATAATGATTACAGCCATACAGTGTTGATACAGTTTTTCTGTTGTATAAACAGCAATAAGCATAGTAAGTGTCTCTAAGTCCAACAAAGGGCCATGAAGACAATTAAGGTCCTGGGGCATGTCTCTTGTAAGGACAGGCTGAAGGAGATGGGACTGTTCAGCTTAGAGAAACCTCAGGCAAGATCCTATCAACGTATATAAATATCTGAAGGGAGGGTGCAAAATAGATGGAGCCAGGCTCTTTTCAGTGGTGCCCAGTGACAGGACACAAACTGAAACACAAAAGGTTCCATCTGAACATAAAGAAAAACTTTTTTTTTTAAAGTGACAGTGACTGAGCACTAGCACAGGTTGCCCAGGGAGGTTGTGGAGTTACCACTCTTGGAAATCTTAAAAATTCATCTGCACATAGTCCTGGGCAACCTGCTTTAAATGAACCTGTTGGGGATGTGAGATGACCCGTGCTGGACAGACCAGGGAAGGGGCGTGGCGAGTTCGGAATTCCCTGGGGCTGAATCCAGGTGAAACGACGCCAACCGACGGGTGGAACGTTCCGTTTGCGGCAGAGGCAGCCTGAAGGCGGGCGGCGTTAACAGCAGGCGGCGGGGTTTCTCACAGCGGGAACTGGCGCCAAAGCCCCTCAGGAGCCCGTGTAACCCGCGGTCACCCTCCCTCCACAAACACACACCACAGGCCTTGCTTATCCGGGGATCAGCTCAGGGCGGAGAATGAGGCGAGGAGAGGAGAGGAGAGGAGCCTGCCGGCGGCTGGGCCCGCTCCCAGTCCCAGACCTGGTCAGCAGTGAAGTCTAGGGATTATGGGGCAAAAAAAGAGAGAAAGTTCTCATCGGCCCTGGCTCCAGCACTGCTCCCCTCAGCCGAGGGATCCTGTCCCGGCGGGTATGTGCACGCGGGGCTTCAGTTCGCGCCCTTTATGCCCTCCTGGCCCCTCCTTCGGGCGGGCACTCGAGCTCATTAGGCTAATGAGGTGTCACGGGCGGTTCGTGCTTCCAGAACCTTCGGGAAAGGGGTCTTGGGGGCCGTGTGGGGGCGACGTCCCCTTGGGCGCAGACCTGAGGGCAGTCGGTCGGTCGGATCTCTGGCCGCGGCCGGTGGGCTGCCCTGCTCGGCCCGTCAGCAGAGCGTGTGCGAGCAGGGAGCCGCGCACCCTCCGGCACGGCACAGCCTCCTGCCCCGGGCTGGTGTCCGGGGCGGATCGGGGCCGGTCAGCTGCGTGTCACCTGACAGGGTTCCTTGCTAGGCAGGGTTCCTGGGTTTAGGCACAACTTGCCCCGCCGCGATGTTCGAGACATGAACTCTTTCTGTCTCTCTCAGGATGTAAGACCAGATAGCCTCCAAATCTGTCTTCCAGTCTCAACCATTCTGTGATTTTTTGAACAAAGCATACACTCTAGCCTCAGTCTGAGTTTAAAACTGCTTACATTTTTGAAAACTGCTTTATCTGAGACTGAAATCTATCCAGAAAAAACTTTGTAGCCTTAGGACTATTTATACTTACTGTTTTGTAGAGAAGTGAGACTGTGGAAATTAATGTTTTTTCCAAGCTTACCTTTTGGAGTGATACAAGCTGGGCATTGACTGTCTGGTGAGGAGTTTGATAAGGACCTAGGGGACCTGGTGGACAAGCAAGCTAGATTTGAGTTAGCAATGTACTTAGTCAGCAAGGGAAGATAAAGCGTACTTACCTGTATCAGCAGGAACATACCCACTAGATTAAGAGAATGAATCTACTGATTGCTTATTCCTCTTCATTTGGCATTTATGAGTCAACATCTGGAATACAGCCAGCTTGGGGTTCCTGAGAAAAAAGATGTTGATAGTCTTAAAGAAAGTCCCCCACAGAGCCAGAAGCATGCTCAGGGTGTGGAGCACATCCCACATAAGAAGAGGTTGAGAAAACTGCTCTGTTTCAGCATGGACAGTTTTCTGTTGGATGTGATAGAACTTATAGCAGCCTCCAATACTTAAGAAGAAATTATTGAAAATACAGAGGCAGGCTGTTTAAGGAGGTGCACAGAGAGAGGAAACAATGGTTATAAGGTGAAACAAGAGAGGTTCTGACCTGATATTAGGAAAAAAGTATAATGACAATAGTTGAGCAGTGGAACAGGTTGCCTAGAGGTGTTGTCATTCTCTGTCCTAGGAGGTTTTCAAGACCCAAAAGCATAAAGCTTTGAGCAACCTGGACTTAATTAATAGTTGATGCTGTTTTGAGCAGAAGGTTGGACTAGAGATCTCCTGAGGTCTCTTTCAACCTGAAGTATTCTATGTAATCAGTGGTCTTTTGAATAAAGACAACAGATTAGAACACATTAGATATGATGAATGAGACAAGAGCATGTACTGAAAGGAGAGATGGAGTTATTTTTAATTTACCACACAGTGATAGCAAAGTCGGATGAATGATGCAACACATTCTTCAGTGAGAATGTCATTACTAAATCCTTTATTGTTCTAGTAGTTAATTAAGAATTAATATCTGCTCTCAGAATATAATGGTTCAACCACTTTCAACTGTGAATTAAAATAACTTCAGAAAAAAAAAAATTATTCACCCCTTGGAATCTGCACACCGCTGGCTTTTTTTCCTTTTTCTTCATTTTTTTTTCTTAAAGTGTATCAAACCATAGCTGAACTTTTAAGATCTTTCACAGATAACTTTTTTGGCTGTCACTGCGTAATACGTAATTTTGGTTTGTTGCAGCAGCAATTTCCAGCTTTGGGAAGATATGACTCTAAAGGTATGAATTTTCAAAATACAGATTACAGAACTGTAAACAGTCACCAAGAGTTTGTTTCAGTTCTGAGGGCAAAATAGGCCTCCTGGTTATATATCAATGCAAAGCTTTTTCAAACTAATATTACTATCTCTTTCTTTCTACTACTATTCCATATACAAGTAGCATGACTCTGGGTAGCCAGAGTCATCCACTTTATGCATGTTTCTTTTTCATTCCGTCCTCTGTAGAGGACAGCATGGTGTCTAATGACTCCTGAATAAATACAGACTTTGAATAATAGAGTCAGGAATTTAGGTTATTCTAGAAAGAAATTACAGTGGAGGAGTTCTTAGACCCAGTAAAATGTCAATTCATTAGTTAAAAACTCCAGAGAGCACTCTTTGGAAACCAGGTTAGGACTGCTGAGTATCATTTGAGTAGACACTTGCTGATAAGTAAGTTTTTCAACAGAATTTATAGAAAAATCTGTAGATTGCAACCACTTAAGATCATTCTCTAGTAAAAGTTATTTTATGTCTTTAACAAGTACATTTTTTTTCCCCCTCTAAATATAGGAAAAATTATTTCCTTGTTACATTAGCTCACCTTCTTGTTTATGTCTACAGCTTATAGATTTTCACTGCTGGTATTCACCTTTTTATACTTCTGCCTTGTATAGAAGTTGCAAAATTGTATTAAAAAAATATAATATTTGTCAAATTAGAATATTTTGACACTCCAGATTGAGCAAGTCACTCTTGAGAGATATGTCAGTTGCAGAATTAAACATATAGAATTACAAAGAAGACAAACAGAGTGAAATGAGAATATTCACACTTTGAGATGGCCCTTTTCTTACTCTGTTTCTTTTGCAAATTGGAAACAAACAAACAAACAAACAAAACATGTGCCTCAAGAACGACTGTAAAATTTCTAAAATTTCAAAGTCTTTCCCATAAACTTCTTACAGAGAAATGTAAGCATTACACTGGTAGAGTGAAAGCAAATTTATGGTAATTTCTGTTCATTATAGAAATAGTGGTAAGAAAAAGCAATTCAAGAAATTTAATTCTCATTGCTTTTAAGACAGGTAGATTGATTTAAACCATTATCTGCAGTCAAAATACTGCAGTTTAGATCTATTAGCTGACTAAAGGACAGATAAGATAGCAAGAGGATTTGAAATACTGGGTTACAAGAAAGAATATTGGAAAATCTATCCAAAGTTGGGGGAAGAGTAGGGATGTGAGCATATACGTATATATCTATCTATCTATCTATCTATCTCAGGTATTTTTTGAAGAAGAGAGTTTTCTCCTCCTCCTCAGGCAGTTACCAGATCAAACATTCCATTGACAATATCATGATATAACCTAGACTTGTGTGACTGGTATGGTAATGAATTCCTTCTTTCAGTTCAGAAATTGCTTCCGAACTCGAATGCAAGGAGTATGGGGTATCTAAAAGACATGAAGAGGAAAGTATCTGACTGAGAGGCTGCCAGGTTGAGTGGGTCAAAATGGGAAAAAAAAGTAATGCAAAATATGGTTTTATTCACTAAAACTGTCTAATTTCTCTAGTTCATGATAACTATCTAGATGTAATGTGGTAGAGAGCTACAGAGCATTCACATTTCAACCACTAACAGTGGTCTTACAGAAGTCCTACTTTCCATTGCTGAAATCACTTGTGTGACAAGTTTATTTTCTTAGAGGGAGAACAGCCCAGGAGCTGGTTTATGGGCTAAGAAATTTCTAACTGACAATCTCAACATCTGAGCTAGGATGGTGTGGTAAAGGAAGACTAAAGAATCCTCTCTTAGACAGCATATCTTCTGCTAGTTTTCGTATTTCTGTACCTGCATCTACACACCTTATGTCCATGGACATCTTTCAGCAAATCACACACAAAAAAAACCCAAACCAAAAGTTTCCACCAAGAAGCAATAGGAAGAAGCAGAAGAGAATCGTAATTATTTTATCTCACAGTATGCTATGGCTCTGTAATGGATATGTAGAGATTTTTTTATTTTCTGAAAAGCTGCTAACATGGTTAACCCAAGGGATCTTTATCCCAGTTAAGACAGAGATTTATGAATGTTTGCAAATAGTAGTCTGCTCATTTTATTTTATACAAACAAAAGCTGTAGAAGTACTCTCAGTACTGAATTAATTAAAGGGCTGAGGCTCTTAATCTGTGAGGAGAGACTGAGGGATCAGGGTGTGTTTGGCCTGGAAAAGAGAAGTTGATTTTACAGGGAATTGCATGCTGTACCTCTGCTAGTAAATCAAACTCTGCCAAGGTGCAAGCTTGAGCACTGGCTCACAGCTGTCCCTACTCTTCACTTATGGGCATGAAACTTTTGGTTTCAGCCTGCACCAGCTAGTATTCTCCTAAACAAACCTCAAAAACTGTTCAGGAGCTAGTACAGGACAGATCCCATTACTCAACATGGATTTGTCCACTCTATTAGAGAGGAGACAGGAGAGAGTTTTGCTATAGAGACATGAGCCATCCAATGTCAGCAGCCCTCAGACAAAGAAGTCCTGTTTGTGTTTAAAGTTTATTTGTATGGATGTACCCACAGATCTATTTTCCTCCTTCCTGAGCTTTTTCCTCTAATGTTTGCTATCTTGCTTTATTAACGAGTCCTAAATAAAGCTGTGTTATAGCTGGAATGTGTCTTTAATACATTTGTTTCATAAGTTTACCAGTACCTTATTTCTCATCATAGCCATGTAACAGAAACATAAGATGTTCAGGGATTTCTGTAGCAGGAAATATGGAATAACCTGTCAAAACAGAGAAGTCGCCTTCTGTAGATTGCTTTTGTTCCATCCCTCCATTAGTTTTTGTTCCAGTTAATTTAGCTGTAGAAATCTTCATTATTTATATAAAGTTCTTAACTATTTCGAATATTGTCAGTCTCTTTGCTTGTCAGGTGGATACCATGGGCTGACTACGCTTTGTGTATCTATTTGTGGCCTCATTGCCCCATCTATTAAATAATTCTGTGCTCTACTTGTTCATTCTTTGATCTGTTGAAAGAGTTACAGTCTCTTTCAAAACCCAGTTTATGTTGCAAGGAAAACACTAGCCTTGATATGAGCATTTTCTTTAACTGATTTCAGTCAGGTCAAGATTTCATACTTTCTTCCTAAAAACAGGACTCTCTCCCTTCTCGCTCTCTCATCCACGTTGCTGGAGAGTCTTTTTTCCTGTAGTAGATCATACTCACTTAAAAAATTTGCATGTGTCTTTGTACTCTGTCAGATCTCTGCATATGAACAGATTGGTTCTGGAGATTTGGCTTCTTTAAGGAACTCTTAACATCTACAACACTAGAAGACAGGCTATGTGCCTAGGAGTGGGAATTACATAATAGCTGAAGCTGTTATGGTATTTTTTTCTGGGGGTTGGGGGAGAATTGGATTTTGATTGTAAGTTTGGTTTTACTCATAAACAAGCATCTTGCCAAATTTATGAGATCTGTATTTTACGTATACATTGTATTCCTTTAACTTTTTCAGTTTTGTCTGTATTGATGTATTTTTCGGGTAATGTCCAAGCAAAATAGCAGTTTGAGGTGCTCTATTTCTATACAGAGAAAGATCAGGAAAATAACAGGGATTCAGAAAATGAGAAAGTCACTGTAGAAAATGAACCATTTCCAAAATAATAGCAGTAGAGTTACTCATTACTTAAGAGTTCTACAGATACTTGGTTATTGTTATGAATTCTACCAGCACAAACTTTGGTGTACTACTGTGGTGGGTTGGCCAGTTGCCAGACCCCCCCTCAGCTGCTCTCTCACTCCCCCTCCCTAACAGGACACAGGGGAGAAAATAAGACGTAAAAGCTCATGGGTCGAGATAAAGACAGGGAGATCACTTACCAACTACCATCACAGGCAAAGCAGAGTGGACTTGGGGAAAATTGATTTCGTTTATTGCCAATTAAAATAGAGTAGGATGGTGACAAGCGAAGACAAAAACTGAAACACTGCCTCCCCACTCTCCCTTCTGCCCAGGCTCAACTTCACCTTTTAATTCCCAACTCTTCTACCTTACCACTCCTGAGTGTCGCAAGGGGATGGGGAATGGGGGGTTGTGGTCAGTCCGTAACAGCTCCTCTCTGCTGCTTCTTCCTTCACTTGTTGTTCCCCTGCTCCAATGTCGGTCCTTCCTGCAGGTTGCAGCCCTTCAGTCTGCTCCAGAGTGGGTCCTCCACATGCTGCAGTGCTTGTCAGGAAAATCTGCGCTAGCATGGGCCCTCCGCAGGCCACAGCTCCTTCAGGAAACATCCACCTCCTCCAGCATGGGGTCCTGCACAGGCTGCAGTGGGGTTATCTGCTCTGGTGTGGTCTTCTCCATGGGCTGCCAGGACTACCTGCTTAACTGTAGTCCTCTCCATAGGCTGCAGGGGAATCATAGATAGGTTAGCAGTGGTGGAGGTGCATTTTATAACAGGTGCAGAGGTATTTAATACCTGTTCCAGACATAATACACTATATTTGCATTGCCTTGTGTTAAATTCTTTGGACTTGACTGCTGAGTTCAGATCCAGTTCTGGGTGTCCTAATACTCCATAATCAAAACTTTCACCTAGATTTTTTTTTTTCATTGTTTTCCCTAAAACTTTCTTGCTTATCTATATATGCTATTGGGTTTTGTAATTTTAAAAGTTCAGGTATCAATTTGTTAGGTATTCTATAAAATTGAGAGTTAACTGTGTTTGGGAAGAAGGAATATACAGTAATGTATTCTGTTCTGCTCTGCATGAATTTGTGTGGACAAAAATTAAAGGCATTTTGTATAGATCACTACCAAAGTCTGTGTGGGCAACAAAAGCACTTGTAGAAAGACAAATTGAGAAAAAGAGTACAAGCAATTCCTTTAGAAACAGTTTATTTGATTACATAGTTATGGCATGATGGCTTGTTTCTAAAGAAATCTAAAGATTTCTAATGGCCTAATTCAACCCTGCTGTGCCTGATAAATTGCACCTTTTTATGTGAGAGATGATTATGTCCAGAGTAGATAAAAGTAGTACAGATTTACTGTCGTGTCCCGGCTTATAGTCAATGACCCATTAGAGTATACATAAGTATGTTCGGTTTAGTCTCTAGAATTCCTGACAAATGGAAACAAAAAAGTTAGGTAAAATGATGTCTGCACATCATATATTTTCATTTTCTTTCCCTTGAACTTGAGATCAGCTACAGCTATAGAGAATACAACATAATGAAAAGCTGAATTATGCAGCAAAACAGTGCAGTACTAAATGAGCAAAACAGTATAAATAGAACAGACATTGAAATGCTTTCTGTTATATGATCTCTAGCATTTTATTCCTCTGAGTTACTTGAAATGCAAGCAAACAAGCAGATGAGTGTGGTGGGTTGACCCTGGTTGGATGCCAGGTGCCCACCAAAGCCGCTCTATCACTCCCCCTCCTCAGCTGGATGGGGGAGAGAAAATATAACAAAAGGCTCATGGGTCAAGATAAGGACAGTTTAATAAAGTGATAGCAAAGGTCACGCATGAAAGCAAGGAAAAAACAAATGATGTTATTCTCTACTTCCCATCAGCAGGCGATGTCTAGCCGTTTCTCGGGAAGCAGGGCTTCAGTACATGTAGTGGTTGCTCTGGAAGACAAAATGCCCCCCGCTTCCATCTCCCTTCACTTAGCTTTTATATCTGAGCTGACATCATATGGTATGGAATATCTGTTTGGTTAGTTTAGGTCAGCTGTCCTGGTTATGTCCCCTCCCAAGATCTTGCCCTGCCCCAGCCTGCCATTGAGGGGAGGACAAAAATGTTGGAGAGACAGCCTTGATGCTGTGCCAGCACTGCTCAGCAGTAGCCAAAACACTGGTGTGTTATCAACACCTTTCTAGCTACCGATGCAGAGCACAGTGCTATGAGGGCTGCTATGGGGAGTATTAACTCCATCTCAGCCAGACCCAATACAGTGAGGCAGTTGATAGCTGTTAACTGAAAGCTTTCAGTTTGGGGGTGGGGGGGTGGGGGGGTGTTATATATTGTTTCCTACATTTTTGTGGAACTTACCACGTTTTATGAATATATCATGCCAGAGGCAGAACAATGATTACACAAGATAGAATGTTAGTGTAATTATTGATATAATATTAAACAAATAAATGTATTTAGCTCCTGCTCACTTAAAAGAGCCCGTTTTTAAAGGAGTTGTGCATTGGTACTAGCTGAACTCTGTTTATGACCCCAGTGCTGAAAAGTGTCGTCACTGTTGCCCATTTCTGGAAAGAATTTTTACCTGTTCTTAACGTTCATGTCCATGTTCTCACTGAATTAAGGTACTTAATGTGAATAGACTAGTCTGGAGATCGAGTTCACTGTGCTGAAAAGGGTATAATTTTATAAATGTAAACTGAAACACTGTAATACTTTTAACAACTTGCTTGGTGGACAGGAAGATGTGTCACTAACAAGGAACTAACTTGAGGCATCTTGTTTTGGAAAACAAAGACATCATTTGCATTTCAGCTATTAGATAGGTTTAACTAGGACAAAGATCTGAGCAAAGCTAATCCATGTTTTGAGCTTTGGACATCCTAAATACCGTTGTCGCTGACTGGCAATATAAAGGGCACATGTATCAATGTCCTGCAAAGAGTAAACAAACTATCACTTAAACAGAGAAGCCTATGTAGAGATTTGAAGTGAAATAAGGGAAAAATAAGCTGGGTGCTTTGCTTAACCTAGAGCTCTAAAAAGCTCTTGTCATCCTGGTGATTTAGTAGATACTGTGGAGGTGCTGAACAATATGTGGTGCAGCTTGAGGTGGCAGTTAGATGTCCTGTTCAAGCTACAGAGAACATTTATGAAAATCTTCTTATGCTACACTGAATAAGATTATAACCAGTATATAACCAAAGGTAGGTGAGAAGGAAGTTCCCTTAGAAGCTGGAGAAGGATCTGGTGGATTATTTGCATTTTTCACCCCCCTTTAACAGAGAGTGAATGAGGATGGTGCAGCATGGGAAAAGGAAGGTAGGAGAGGCTAGCAATATAGATATGCATTAAGAATTAAGCTTAATCCTTAGAAGTAGAGTGAAAATATGATAAAGTGCTTGAATAAATAGTGAATTTATTACTACTAAATTTTTCTTATATATTCTCTGCACCAGTTCCTTTAGCAAAATGCATTTTTGTTTTGTGCATTAATGTTAGAAATGGAAAGTAGTGTCAAGAGTGCTTAGAAATGTTCCAATTTCTGGGTATTCAAGAAGTATATGGAAGGTGAAGGGGCTCAAACCAGAGTCTTCTGTGTTTTCAGAACAAACTACGTTCAACCATTCTCACTGACAACTCACTTCCATCTCCCTCCCTGCTCCAACAGGCAATGGGAGTTGCATGAAAAGGAGATTCTGTCAGCAAGCCATTTCTGCAGTTAAGGCCCAATCTTGCAGTATTTATAAAATATTTTCATAATAATTGTGGATCCTTCCCATTGATTTTATGAGTGTAAAAGAAAGTCTTAAGTTTCAAACTGAACTGAGCTTCAAAAGTGGGACATGAAGAGAGTGAAAACATACCATAAATGACCAACTACCTAAAGTGAAGAGAGTATGAAAATCCAGTGCTCTTGATGCAGTCTTTGTCTTATGGAGGTAAGAAACCAATTGAATCTGCGGCCTGGTCACAGAAGAGTACATCTGCAAGGTTAAATTATAAATTCTAAAAACCTTTGTTAATGAGGTATACTACAGCATGTACATTTTAATGTGATGTATATGTGTACATTGTCATAAACCTTTTGAAACTGTAGACCTTTTCAGGATGCTATTAGTGTAATTTAGGAGAATCAACACAATTATTTTGGATTAGGTAATGGAAATTGGCATGATAAATAAATGTTAGAAGGCTCTTGAGGATATGAAACTGTATTATTAAATTAGAACTTCAGCTCAAATGATGAGGTCTGGTGATTGCATTTTCATTAGTTGTACATTCTGCAGTGTCACGTAATAGCTTTGTTGATTGTGCATAATTTACAATGCTTTCAAAATGCAACACAATTACATGTATCTTTAATATTGTTGTACTGGAAAAAAATGGATGGGGCTGGTTGAAGCATTGTGAAGCTTGTAGGAAAAACTGCAACTCTCATCTAGAGTAAGCATAGGAGACATACTGCACATGAAACCTAATATTTTCACCGATAAAGCAAAAATACTACAGAAAATATTGAAGCAGATAATGTTAGTATTTCCCTAGGAAAAAACCTTTCATAATTTACTGCCAGACAATGTAAGAGTTTAGGGAAGCAGGGGATTGTAAGAGAAGAAGATACAGAACAGAGAATGAAAAAAAAAAAAGATGAGACACATTTTTCATCTGAAAAATAAAATATAAGCTAAAAGGCACCTGCAACTATGAGTATGAGTCTCTTTTTTAAACCTGGTGTGTTTAGGGGATTACAGTTGTATTCTCTTATAGAGAATCTACAGTTTTGCAACCAAATAATATTTTACTTCATCGCAAATTTAAAAAAATAAATAAAAAATCTAGATCTCAGGTGAACTAAACCAGACAGATGCTGCAGAAAGCATTTCCTTTTTTTAAATGAAAGTGGGTTTTTAGAAGATGAATGAAAAAGACCAACATGTAATAACTAGAAAAGGTTGGTATCATACATAAAACACGTCCACTAGTTTCATTCTTTTAAAATTATTACTACACTGATTTTATTATTAAATATTGATATATTATTAAATGTATATTGTAAACTATGCTCTAACTGGTGAATTACTACGACCAAAGTGCTGACTTTGTTAAATATTTTAAAACTTATTTTACTGGTTTTATTTACAAATTCCCACTATTAAATATTGATAAATAATTTTTCTTTCTAAGCAACTGATTCATCCTAGAGTACGTGATGATGTCGGTGTAGTCAGTCTTAAGCAGTGTGTCTGTTCTAATTTTTATATTTCCTTGAATTTTTTGCTTCACCTACCTCTACTTACATTTTTGTGATAAATATCTATACTTATTAAAGAAAATAGGAAAAAAAATTATACCAGGCATAGCAGTTGTGGTTTAGACACTGTTATTATTTTATGAACTTTATTTGTTACTTGCTCCAGCCAAGTGACAGGCTGTGACTGTGACCTCCAGAGTAGTTGTTGCTTTCAAACTATAAAAAAACCTGATCAGTATACAAGGGAAGACAAAGTCTGGGCGCACTGTGAGTCAGTGGCTCCATGGGACCAGGGTGCTGGGAACCACTGAGTTCTGGGGTTCTGAGGGTTCTGAGGGCAGGGGCAGGCGGCCAGGGCCCATCCCACCACCGCAGCCAGGAGAAGGGCAGCCGGGGGCAGCAGGGCAGCCCCAGCACCAGGCATCGGGCACCTCCCTGGGGACAGGCATGGGCTGAGGTCAGGCCAGGATGTTGTCCTGTGGGACGGGGTCAGGAACAGGCCGGGTGAGGGGAAGGAGGGTCCGACACAGTCCCAGGATCTCTGGGCAGGGCCAAGGGACAGCACCCAGTGAACCCAGACACACTGACCAGATGAGAGCTGCAGGTTGCTGTGACCGGGGCACAACCTGGGCGGCGGGGAAAGTGCTTGGATCCAGGGGAATGGCAGAGCACAAGTCCTAGTGTTGCATCCGAAGCGCAACCAGGCCTTAAGGGCAGCCTATCAAACTAAATACAAGGGGTAGAATATGTACTTTTCTTTAACGACAGTCAAGTAATACTAAACTTTGTATCAATATAGAAAACCAGAGCAATTGATTTTGCATACCTGATTCTGAAGAAAAGTGCTTAAGGAACCCAGTTGTGTGAGTTACAGTTTTATATACGTAATTTACAGGCAACCCATTGTGCAATCGGTTATGGTCTACCTTGATGCATTCTCTCCATGGTTAAATTTAATTGGTTTTCCCACTGAAGGTTATTTTTTCTTTAATTTGTTAATACATCCATTCTGTGGATCATCCATCAAAGTATACTTTCTCAGTTAGCCTGCTCACCTATGGTAGCATAGCTAATTATCTTTAAAGTAGCATTAAGATGCAGTATCTTAATGGATACTGAAGGATGTTTTTCCAATCATGGTTCAAAATAATCTTGATACATTCTTTCTCATACATATTCTTACTTCTCAGAGCCCCTAGAAATTTGAGTTATAGTAATATATACATGTGTAAATGCATGTAGGTACACTTGATGATCTTAAAGGTCTTCTGCAACCTAAATGATTCTATGATTCTATATGTACACATACACTTATGTATGTATTGTACCTTCCTAATGTCTTATTATTAGCATGTCTCTAATTATGGAATTGTTACTGCTATGACTCTTTAATTGGATTCCTTTTCAAGTTACAAGGAGAGTTCAGATGCAATTGTGGGATAAGAAAACAGCTTCTGATGTCAGTGTACTGAAAACCAAAAGCAACAAAAACCCCAGCTTAATATTCAGGTTGAGTGCTTAACCTTGTGGACTTTCCTACAAACTCAAGAGTATCTAAATATCCTTGAACTGTGGAAACCTAAAAACTCTATTACGAAGTTTAAACCCATTCGTGTTTGAATTTAACAAGATTATAGCATTCTCAAATAAAAAAATAAATCTCTTTTTTCATATTTGGAAAAGAGATCAAAATGTTTTTCCACTAAAATGAAAAATAAAAACAATAAGTGTGATAGCTCTGTCACACGCTGGTACAAAAGAGTACAATGGATTTTCCCACTGTTTTCTGTTCACTGTGGTTTTGGTGAGAAAATAATTCCAGGGAATTTTACATACTATAAACTGATCTCATATGCATTATATAGAGTCCAGATAAATATGCTTTACATATATGCTTTCAAGCTTAATATTAAATAGATATATTTAAAAATAACACAATACTTTTAAATAAAGAATTAAATAAACTTCTGATATATTTTTAAGCCAGATCTTTGACTGTCTTAAATTACTGCAGTTTAGTGGATTTCAAGAACGCATTGCATACTGCCTAGTTTTCTATTGTAAAAAAATGTAAAGTTTTGCAATTTTCCTCGGGTTAACCTTCCTACAGTCTTATGTTATTCTCTGTGTTTAAAGATAAACTTGCCTTTTTATGTATTTAATGTATTATTCAACTCCCTGTGGCATACCTTATACAATGTTATGGTTCTAAAATAAATATACAATATAACGGTACTCATTAAATTAACAAGCATTTTAACAGTAAATTTACTAAAGAACCATCATTTTTAGGAAAAAAAATTAAAGTCTTTATTTGTCCAGTAAACTCTTTCGGTAAAGTATACTTTCAGGAATCTTGACAGGAAAAGATAGTAAATACACAAAATGGGATTTAGGCATAATTTGGGGTATCCTATAAAAATTGTGATATAATAACCTCAGCAGCTCATTTATTCTAGGAAGACTTTGACTGAGTTGTTTTTTTACTGAAAAGTTATGTATTCCCACACAACTCAGTCCATCCATACCAAGAGCTTGTATCACCCAAGCAGAGACATGCCTGCCTCTCTCCTGGGATTCAGTGAGACTGACAAACTAAGCCTAGTGAAAACTAGTTGTATTTCAGCTTCTCTTCTAGTATATGTCCTGGTTTATCTGGATATATCTGATTATCTGGGCTGGGCAATTCATTAAAGTCCTAGCTCAGCTAGGACATACAAATCCAAGTCTAGTTTACTTGGAAAGCAATGAGTAAAATGTAGTGGAAACACTTTTTTGTTTAATGTGAAGTGAAAATGAGGCTTGGACTCCCACAGTCCCCAAACATGAAAAGCTCCCAGGCTCCCTAAATTGGATACAACCTAGGGCTTCTGATAAATGCTGTCCAAAAGCTGTGCTCTGAGCAGGCCTAGCAAGAACTCATCAACAGCAGACCCACAGCAAAACTGTTTGACTTGTTTTATTATTATTAAAATATTATGTTCTGAAAGTGCAAGAAACTCCAGATAGATTACTCTGTCCTGTCGATAATGGTGATGTGTGCCAGCCTCCGCATCAGGTTTGCTATCCTTCCTGAGGTTGCCAGTAGTTCTACTTCAAAGTAGAATTATTACATGAACTTGAAGAAGTCCTGGGATCAAAACTTGATTCACAGGAGGCAACAGATGCTAATGACGTTTGGATTGGAGTCAATGTGCAGTTCCCAAAAGGGCTAAAACAGAACTCAGAAGGCCATTCTCATTTACCCTCTAAGTTTTTAGGTTTTTTCTATGTAAACATAGATATGTAAGGCAAAAAGTATACAATGACGCTTTTTAAGACCTTCCTAAATAAGATGAGAAGTATCTCATCACAATTTATTTTCTTTTAGTACCGCATCAATTTGAATAACTTATAATGGTTTGTTTGAATATTCAGCATTCTGAATATGGTACACAGATTTTCAAGGGCTTTGATACAATCTAAAGAGGTAGTGGAACATATACCTCCATATCTGCATTTCAGATTTTCTCCAGTAAACTCATTTACAGGAGCTTAATACGGGAATACTGAAACAGTGGTGTCCCTCAACCCCTACATACCTCCAGGTTGAGTCAGTATTTTCAGCTAGTGCTCATAACAGAAAAATTCTACCAGACAACTGCATTTACATAATCAAAATAAATGGCTGTGGTGAAGTAACCTTTTGTGAAGTCTCAACCTTTTCTTACATCTACAGCACCCTGTGGAAGCTGAATAATCTTCCAGCCATTTTCTTTTTAAAACAATGTTGCTCAGTATCAAAGAAAAGAGAGTTTAAAAGCATGTTATCTCACTCCACAAATGAAAGAAGGAATGTCTCCCTGAGAGGTGGTAAATCTGACTCTTGAGAATATAACCAGAAGCTGAGAGCAGCTTCATAATCAGGTCTCATAACAATCACAGGAAATATGCATTAAACTTTCAGTTTAGCTTTTGAAGGATTAAAGTAAAATCAGTAAACAGAACTACCCATTTCCTCCATACCTAAAAAATTATTAACATACACAGACACTCAGTGTTTGTGATCTACATCTGTAGATAAGGAGTTAACAATGTCCTCTGCTCCTTTTGCATCCAGCTTTCTTCATTTGGGGTGAAACACACAGCCCATATCGGTGTTAGAAATTGTTCATAGTAGGGCATACTATATTGTTGGTTTGGCTCCAGTTCTCCAGTTTCAACTGGCTTACTTACTTACCTAAAAGCAAAGTTTGGGTAAGCAGAACTATTTTCATGCTTCGTTTATCTTACTGCTAAATCTTGAGGCTTTGTTAAGCATACTGAACTTCTGATTAGTAGATGGGAATGGATTTACTCCATTGTCCATAGCTCACAATAAGCCAAGGAAGATAGAGCCAGCTCTATGTTAATCATATTACTATTGCTTCATTAATGTTCTTTTTATTTATATTAAATGTGGAATGCTTTTGCAATAAATATAGTTATTAAAAAGGGAAAAATCATAAAATAAGAAGACCTTGAGTTTACTATATACAATTTTTGCTTATTGTATTCTGAAGAACTGTGATTTTAATCTACATTAAAATATATTTTAAGTATTGTGGAGAGGAAAAAATATCTAAGGCCCCAGTTCCACAGTCTGTTTCCTTCAGCAAAACGTTTAAAAGCATTTGTTACTCATTAATTTTAATAGGTTTAAAACATCCTTAAACATAATGGACCTAAACATGTAACAAACCAGTGGATTTAAACCAATTTTATCTGCTGCATCTATTCTTTTCAGACTTCTGAGCCATTCCCGTAACAACAATAAGTGCCAAAAGCACTTACAGGAAGATATCAGCTTTGTAAGCTCCTATCAGATCCTCCTAAATTTAAGATAGCAGGTGCACTTTTTATTCTAGCTTCTTGCAATGAAATGAAGGGGTTTGGAGTGACCCAAATGAATGAAGTTAGACCCAGTGAATCCATATTGTATTAGCCTGAATGGAATTTATGGTCTAGCTGAAGGAATTGCACTTCTCTGCAATGCACATGGGACTAAATGAACAAAATGATCTCTCTTGCCATAAAAACTACTGGAGTTTCAGGTTGCAGTTTGACACAAAAGGTCAAACTTTTAATTATTTTTTACTTTAATATCAATAGAAATTGAAATATTTACCTGCAAAAAAAGTATAGGCTTCAGAGGACAGTTATGCTTCTGGCCTGACTTCCCACTTAACTAAGGTTACAAAAACCATTTAAAAGTTTTAGGCAGTTTTTGGTTTGGTTTGGTTTGGTTTTTTTCAAACATGCTGACCATAAACAAGGGAGAGAGGGATACTAAAATTTCCTTTTTACAAAGTATAATTTGCTGGAATGGAAAGTTCAGATGCCCCTCTTTGTTAGACACATCTTGAAACTCCCATCTCTTTGTAGCACCCTGTAGTAATACACACCAACAGAACTCAGTAGTAATTACAGAAAAAATAGACAATGTGAAACTCGGGAGTGAGGAACTGGTGCTGCAACACAGAGAAGTAGAGTGGATAGAAGTGTTAGCAGAGATACAGACTGAAGGGAGTCAGATTCCAAGCTGTATCAGTGGGTCTTATTACTTTTGTAAGATCCTAGTAATAGTAGCAAGTACTTTTTTGTTTTATCACTCAAATTGTATTAGAAGAAAAGGTAATTTCCAGATTTTCATACAATCTGGAAACAGAAATGTTTGAACAGGTTTTATAATACATTTTCTGTCTCCTTGCAATGCTCATACGGTATAAAGCTCCAGTTCTAGGTAATGCGTTTGCTCATAGCTATTAATTTATCTTCCTGTCTTGAAGTTCTGTCCTGTACTGTCCTGATTTGTTGATGATGTTGCCCCAAAGTGAAAGCTAAGACAGTGTTTTCACAGAAGAGAACAATCCTTAAAGGCATCTTCCTAAAAGTATGCTTAAATTTCCAAAATCTAGGGCAACCTTTGAGTTCATGAAGTTTGTACAATCTGTAATTTCTTTGAATTCATTCTTCCATTCCTAAGTGTTTCTGGAAAAGACTGAATTTGACATCCAGTTGTTTTCCAAATTCTTACTAATAAAAGCTGCCTCCAAAATTATTTTTCCATGTAGAACAAGATAAGTTAAGAGATATTAATCACAGTGAATGTAGTTTAATTGAATATTTAAGAAAAAAAAATATAATTGAAAACCATTTAATTAAAGATCTACTGTGCTAATTATGGAACACATCTTCAGAGACAGGTAAATTAACTGTTTAATTTGCTGATGAAATATTTGCTGTTCACGAAATGGGAAAAGTGAATGCTGCTTACTTAATTTGATTTGTTATAAATGTCCTATTACAAAAACAAATAAATGTGAAACATGTGAAAACAAAACATTAAGTGAAGATCACTACGTGTAACTTAAACTAAAGCACACTGGCATTGTGGACATTTTATGCAAAGTCATTCAGACAATAAATGCAATGCAACTCAAAAAAAGAAAAATAAAAACTAGAAAAGGGAGGATAATGTGAAATAGATTCTTTAAATAGTCCTAATCTTTGTAAATGGAGAATAAAGCAAAAACAAAGATCTAACACATTGCATTACAGAACTGTGTAGCACTGTAAATTGCTACTATGGAATGAAGCAAGAAATATGAAATGTAGTGGGGTTTTTTTTCAAACTCAATTATTGCACAGTAATCTGATCTATATATTTTTTAATTTTCATGATTAGTAGGAAGACAATAACAATGGTTTAAGAGATGTCTTAGCTACAAGAATGTTGTCTGACTAAAGATTATACTGTCAGCATGAGCAATCAAGGGCATAAGCAATCCAGGAGGTTCCTGTAGTTCATTGATGATAACTTCCTCCTCCAAGTGATTGAGAAGCCAATGAGAACAGGTACTCTGCTGGACCTCATACTCACCAACAAGGAGGGGCTCATTGGAAATGTGAAGATCAAAGGCAACTTTGACTGCAGTGACCATGAGCTGGTGGAGTTCAGGATCCTGAGGCCAGGGAAGAGGGTAAAAAGCAAGGTCACAACCCTGCACTTTGGGAGAGCATACTTTGGCCTCTTCAAAGATCTGCTCATAAGAATTTCCCTGGAGGGAAGAGGGAGCCCAGGAAAGATGATTAATATTCAAGGATCATGTCCTCGAAGTTCAAGAGTAGTCCAACCCAATGAACAGGAAGTCTGGCAAAAATACCAGCAGGCCTGCATGGATGAAGAAACTCAAACATGAAAAGGAAGCCGACAGAGGGTGGAAGCAAGGACACGTAACCTGGGACAAATACAGAAACATTGACCAAGCATCCAGGGATTAAGTTAGGAAAGCTAAAGCACAAATGGAATTGAATGGCCAGGGATGTCAAAGAAAATGAGAAGGGCTTCTGTAAGTACATAGGAGACAAAAGGAAGACTAAGGAAACGTGGACCTATTACTCAATGAGACGGGGACCTGGCTGCACAGGACATGGAAAAGGATGAGGTACTAGATGCTTTCTTTGCCTCAGTCTTCACTAGCAACACCAGCCTTCAGGGTCCCAGAGACCAGGGGGAAAGGCTGGAGTAAGGAAAAATGTATCCTTGGTGGAAAAAGATCAGATCAGGGAATACTTAAGCAAACTAGACATACATAAGTCTATGGGGCCTGATAGGGCAACTGTGAGAAGTGCCTGAAGACTGGAGAAAAGAAAATGTCACCCCTGTCTTCAAGAAGGACAAGAAGGAGAACACAGGGAACTACAGGCTGGTCAGCCTCACCTCAATCCCAGGGAACGTGATGAAGCAGCTATTCCTGGAAACAATTTCCAGACACACAATGGACAAGAAAATCATCAGGAGGTCAGCATGGCTTCACCAAGAGGAATCGTGCTCGATCAGCTTGATAAACTGCTATGATGAAATGACTGGCATGGTACATGAGGGCAGAGTAGTGGATATTCATAGAATCATAGTATCATAGAATGGTTTAGGTTGGAAGAGACCTTAAAGATCACCTTGTTCCGATCTCCCTTCCATGGGCAGGGACACCTTCCACTAGACCAGGTTGCTCAAAGCCCCATCCAACCTGGCCTTGAAGACTTCCAGGGAGGGGGCATCCACAGCTTCTCTGGGCAACGTGTTCCAGTGCCTTACCACCCTTACAGTCAAGAATTTCTTACATCTAATCTAAATCTACCCTCTTTCAGTTTAAAACCATTACCCTCATCCTATTACTACACTCCCTGATAAAGGGTCCCTCCCCATCTTTCCTGTAAGCCCCCTTTAAGTACTGGAAGGCTGCTATAAGGTCTCCCTGGAACCTCCTCTTCTCCAGGCTAAGTAATCTTAACTCTTTCAGCCTGTTCTCATAGGAGATGTGCTGCAGCCCCCATCTTTGTGGCCCTCCTCTGGACTTGCTTGAGCAGGTCCACGTCTCTCTTGTACAGGAGTATCCCAGGACTGGATGCAGCACTTCAAGCAGCATCTCACAAGAGCAAAGTAGAGGGGGATAATTGCCTCCCTTCACCTGCTAGTCATACTTGTTTTGATGCAGCCCAGGGTACAATTGGCTTTCTGGGCTGCAAATGCACATTGCCGGCTCATGTTCAGTTTTTCATCCACCAATACCCACTAAGTTCTCCTCTGCAGGGCTGCTCTCAATCCACTCATCACCCAGCCTGTATCCATGTTTCGGATTGCTATGACCAAGGTGCAGGACCTTGCATGTGGCCTTTTTGCAATCCATGAGGTTCA
Organism: Astur gentilis; assembly: GCF_929443795.1. Classification (NCBI taxonomy): domain Eukaryota; kingdom Metazoa; phylum Chordata; class Aves; order Accipitriformes; family Accipitridae; genus Astur; species Astur gentilis. The sequence goes on from NC_064892.1 coordinate 14,782,321, forward strand.
CACAGTCCCACCTCTCAAGCCTGTCAAGGTCCCTCTGGATGGCATACCTTCCCTCTGAGTGGTGTGGTATCAACCACACCACTCAGCTTGGTGTCATCCACAAATTGGTCCCAATATGGACCCCTGAGGGACACCACTCATCAATGGTCTCCACCCAGACATCAAGATGTTGACTGCAACTCTTTGAGTGTGACCATCCAGCCAATTCCTTATCCACTGAGTGGTCTATCCATGAAATCCATACCTCCATTTTAGAGACACGCATGTTGTGCAGGACAGTGTCAAATGCTTTGCACAAGTCCAGGTAGATAACATCAGTTGCTTTTCCCTTATCCATCAATGCTGTAACCCCATTGTAGAAGACCATCAGATTTGTCAGGCACGATTCGCCCTTAGTGAAGCCATGTTGGCTGGCATGAACCACCTTGCTGTTTTCCATGTGCTTTAGCATGGTCTCCAGGAGGATCTGCTCCATGGTCTTGCCAGGCACAGAGGTGAGACTGGCCGGCCTGTAGTTCCCCAGGTCTTCCTTTTTTCCCTTTTTAAAAATGGGAGTTATGTTTTGCCTTTTCTATTGTCTATCTGAACTTCAGTAAGGTCTTCAACACTGTCTCCCATAAGATGCTCATAGACAAGATGTTGATGGTGAGGTGGAATGAAAACTGGCAGAGTGACCAGGCCCAGAGGATGGTTATGAGTGGAACAAAGTCTAGTTGGGGGCTAGTGACTAGTGGTGTACCCTAGGGATCAATAAGGGGTCCAGTCCTGTTTAACATCTTCATTAATGATCTAGATGATGGAGCAGAGTGTACCCTCAGCAAGTCTGCAGAAGACACCAAACTGGGAGTAGTGGCTGACACACCATAGGGTCGTGCTGCCATCTAGAGGTATCTTGACAGGCTGAAGAAATGGATTGACAGGAACCTTATGAAGATCAGTAAGGGGAACTACAAAGTCCTGTAACCTGGGAAGGAACAATTCCATGCATCAGTATATGCTGGGAGTCACCCAGCTGGGAAGCAACTTGGCAGAAAAGGACCTGGAAGCCCTGGAGGACACCAGGTTGAACATCAGCCAGCAGTGTGCTCTTGTGGCAAAGAAGGCCAATGGTATCCTGGGCTGCATTAGGAGGAGTGTTGCGAGGAGATTGAGAGGTGATCCTTCTCCTCTACTCAGCACTGGTTAAGCCACAACTGGAGTCCTGTGTCCAGTTCCAGGCTTCTCAGTACAAGAGAGATATGGACATATGGGCTCTTCAGTGCAAGAAAGATATGGAGAGAGTCTAACAAAGGCCCACAGGGATGTTTAAGGGACTGGAGTACCTCACATATGAAGAAAGGCTGAGAGAGCTAGGACTGTTTAGCCTAGAGAAGAGAAGGCTTGGGGGGATCTAATCAATGTGTACACATATGGAAAGGGAGGGTGCAAAGAGGATGAAGTCAGGGTCTTTTCAGTCATTCCCAATGACAGGACCATAGGTACTAGGCACAAGCTGAAACACGGGAGATTTCTTCTGAACATGAAGAAACACTTTTTTACTGTGGGGGTGACTCGAGCACAGGTTGCCCAGGAAGGTTGTGGAGTTTCCCTCCCTGCAGATGTTCAAGAATCGTCTAGACAGAGTCCTGGGCAACTGCTTCTAGGTGACTCTGCTTGAGCAAGGGGGTTGTACCAGATGACCTCCAAAGGTCAGTTCCAACCTCAATCATTCTGTGATAATGAGATATATAAACAACCGATATAAACTTCTAATGAAACAAGCAGCTTTGAAAGTCTGAGATCTCAGTATTCAAATACAGGATAGCTTTAAGTTTCTCCCCTCTCACTCGATTAGGGAAAATTAAGAATAAACAAACAGAAATTTAAGCATTTCCATGTCAGAATAATAGTTTTAAGAATATTTTCTCAACTCGGATGCTTTCCAGAGGTGGAAACCTAAATCTGATATTCAAAAAAACAGTGAAATACAAATTCCAGCAGCATGTATCCAGATTCTCTACTCTGTGCACTTCAAGGCTTAAATTCCTCAGAAAGCCAGTCCATAAACCCCTCTATTTTTAGGAGAGAACTCCCTGAAAGTAAATTCCATCTTGTAAGCACAAACTACAGGCTGACAGGGGCAGACCATACCTGAAACTTCAGTCTCTCAGGAGACTGGTCTGTCCAGTAACCTGGAAGCAAATTAATGTGAAACACATTTCATTTCCTGATCCTGTGGGCTATTAGGGAGAAGGCTACATAAAGACTAGGACTGAAGTTTATTGTTTAGGGCATAGCAGGAAAGGAAGCATCTTGCATTTTTGATTTCTCAAAAATATTCCATAAAAGACTATTTGTATTAATGAGGAATACAAAATAAATTTTAGAAGTCAGTTACATCTGGCAACTGGTTGTCTTTGTTATTATTAGCCAAGATAACTAAAACCCTTAGAAGAAAAGCAGAAATTCTTATCACAAGTTGGTTATACCTAGGAAAGGAACAAAAAGGATTCTTCATCCAGTGTGCAAGATGATCCTCATTTCCTTTAATGCAAATCAAAAAGAAAAGGAAAAGAAAACAAAAATTGTGATCTGGATTGTATAGCTCATTTTGCTTCTCTGATTTTACTGAAGTAAGCTTGGTACCCAAGACTGTGGAAATCTTTAGTTCTCAGAAGGACAGCAGTTACCTTACATATGGAACAGCATAGCATAACAACAGATTTCATGGTCCCTTAACAGTTTATCCTGTATGGATAATCATTATTAAGCTGTAGTCTTTACTAGAATTCTTTCTTTAACAAACCTTTGTTTTAGAGTACTTTACAAGATAATGATCACTCATTTGTTAGCTAGTATCTGGACATCTTAAAGATTTGTTGTTGTTGTTATTATTTTATTTTTTAAGAAATGTAAAGGTTTCTGTGCTGTTTACTCTTTCATTGATTACTTATTTTTTTACTTATACAGATTCAACTGAATTTACAAAATTTAGAATTAACTTAGCATTTTTCATTTAAGAGAGATTAGTTTAGGGGAACGTCAATGCAAGAAAATGTAGCAGGCAGCTGGGACACATTGTAAGTAAATTACATCTTTTCTCTCAGGCTTGTTTTCTCCTCATGATATAATTCATGAAATTGTATTTCTAAAAAAACCCAACAAACCACACAAAAAAAAACCCCAACCCAAAGAAAGAACCTGCAAACTCTCTACAGGACTCCTGGGAGAAATCAGGACTCATTCCATGGTAAGATATAGCAGAGTTTCACTGACTTCTGTAGGTTTAGGATAGACGCCCACTCCACTCACCCCCAAATTAGGAGATGTAATTTTTCAACAAAGATCATCAACACACACACAACCTAGGCCTCACAGTTAGAGTGACTGATGTCAAATTAGAAATACCAGTAGCAAACTGTTTCACAATATTGTACAAAGAACAAGTAGAATGTATACTTTCACTTTAATATAGAAAAGTTTCATAAGATCATAGGGATAATTTTTGAAGTAAATAGGTGAATATTTCAGATAAATATTTGTAGTCATCCATCTTAGCAGTCTTGTGGGTTTTGGTCACATCTGTGTGTTGAAGGAAACAGAAAGCAACTCCATCCCTATGAAGTTTAGATCCCAATCCACAAATTTTACAGGACAAGTTTAATCACATGAATGTTTAGAGTGATTAACCCATGTGTTTTGACGATCTGAAGTCTTTAAAATGTTTTCATCTAAATTATTCTTTTCTCAAGAGATATACTCCCACTATTTACTTTTTTTTTTTTTTTTTTTTTTATGAGACTTTTCAATGCGTTTGAGTTAAACTGTTTAAAAGAATCATGCCCTTGGCCCCTACACAAGAATTGATGTTGTCATATATCCCTGTTTGCCAGTACTAGCAATGCTCTCAGTAATGTAATTGGCTGTTTGTTCACGAAATAAAGGTCAACTAGTCTTCCACATACAATGCAGCTGATGGAAAGTCACCCTACCTCATACTTTTGTAGTTCAGTTTTTGGTACACTTCACTCATTTTAAAGAGACAACAGAGAACAATTTTGTTATTTTAATACCACCACATCTTTGCAAGAGTTGATAAATACCAGAAGTTATTATATTGCTGACACTGTTCTTTTTCAATATCATTTTCCAGCTGCATTTCCTCAGTAATTTTACTAAGCAATTTTTAAAATGCACTCCAAGCAAACAAGTCATGCTTAGCTTGCTAAAAGAAGAATGAAGGTTTAATTAACATATTACTGAAATATTGAAAAGGTATGGCTTTATCATTATTTTTTGCAAAGGAAAGAAATGAAAAAAGGAAAGAAATCATTTATTACTTGCCATAATGTATCAAAATTATCTGCCTTTTTAAGTAGTTCTTTGGCCTAGAAATCTATGTTTATAAGAAATACTCTCAAAGAACCTCTAAAGATAGACTGTTATGCTAGGTTCCTGTAAATTCTGAAGAAATTGCAAAATTTTGAGACAGTACATAGATTACTCAAGACAAAAAAAAAAAAAAAAAAAAAAAAGAACAAAATACTGGTAAAGGTAAGATTGTTGAAATAAAAATTCAAGGTTTCAAGAGGAAAAACACTGAAGTAAAGATGTATAGAATTCTAATGGAGGAGAGAATAATTTCAATACAACAGCAGAGTAGCATCAGAGATCACCTCCATTTCAAGGAGAAGCAGATACTGAATTTTTACCACCTGAGCAATGACTGTCTAGCTGACAAAGATTCATTGGATGCCTTATCGGGAATGTTGAACATACTAATGCTTAGCATAGTAGATCGTTAACCTCAGTTATCTGTGTGTGTATCAGAAAACAAATAATTACTTTGTACTTTGAAATTGTGTTTATTCTGCCTGCAGTGTGTCTTTGTGAATGGTAAATTTGCCCAAACAGTGGCATACAGAAGGAGAGTTATACTGCAAAAACTGGAGAAGGCAGATGTAGCATCGAGAAAGGAAGAGGGCAAGGTATTTCTGGAGACAGGCTTGCTGAATTTGGTGCCTCTAATAAGACGAGAGAGCCAGAGGCACTGATTATATTACTCTCCTGTTCCCAGCAGAAGTGTCTCTATTTTCATACACCCAAATTCCTCTTTCAGCAGTGGCAATCAGAGCAAGCTCTATGACTGAATCCCTAGCAAAAGAGATAGCATGAGTGTTTTGTTAAATTCAATAAACTCTTTTCATAGAAAAACTACATATTTTGCCTATAATTAGTGTTGTCTACAGATAGAGGTATATTTATATTATCCTAAGGTAAGCGTTTGCAGGATCACAATCTATGTTAGCAATTAGTATTAAAATTTTGTGAAAACAGTTGTTTAATAGACTTTCTGCAAGCATTAAAATTTTTGTTTTTGCTGTTGTAAGAAATTGATATACATCCCACACTAGGGATTCATCATTGGCTTGAAGGAGTAGTTTCAGTGCTAAATTCAGAATGAAATGTGGGCAGATAAGAGGCAATGCCTTTTAACATTGCCTAGGGTTTATCTCTCTCAAGTTGAGCAAGGAAAAGATTGCTATCAGAAAAGAGAACAGCTTGCATAAAGGAACAGCTATAAGGCAAAGAGTCAGGGAAACAGAAAAGGAATAGCTCTTTGAGGAATCTGTACACAGTCTGGCTTACGAAAAAAAAAAAAAAAAATCACTGAAAATGGAAGTTGAAGTAATTTTTTTTTTTTTTTCTTTTTGTATTAGCATACCGGAATCTTGCTTTTATGTGAGAGCAAAGTAGTTTTTTAATGCTTCCATTACAAAATCAGGGGATTATAGCTGCCAACAATCTGAAAGAAGGGTTGATGGTGTATCACATGATATAAGAAGGCTCATATTATCTTTGATAAAATGTATTTTTGTGTATTAATGGTTCTAATTATTATTTCTTTCATCTTTTTGTGATATGCATACTAACAGAGCTATTTCTATTCAATGAAGTTGCATGAAGTCTAGTAAATTGTCATTCAATTATATTTTTGCTTTACATATTTTTCCCATAATATCATTTCTTTTATATGATGATATGATTGTTGTTGACTTGGACTTATATTCTTATTTTCAGTAGAGAGAATAATCAGTAAATGGACAAAACCCCACACCCTTACATTACTATGAATGACTTTCCAAACCAACTAGAGTAGGAAGAATAAGCACCATTTTACTTAATTCACTAACGGTCACACTAGGAGTCTCAAATTTGGTGCAGTTAGTGCTCTTTTTAATATTTAAAAATAAATAAATATCTTCATTTATAATACAAAGTAGACCAATGAAAGTATCCAACTGAGCTAAAGGAGTTTTGGGGTTTTTTTCCTAGCTGGGTCACACAACAGAAAAACGTACTCCAAGAACTGTTCTGGTCTTACTCAATCCTGTGTTCTGAAAGATTCAGAAAAAGTAAGTATCTTTTTTTCTCTGAACCAGTCATCAACATACAAAGATAATACTTCACCTGCTCAAGAACTTTCCATCTTAAGAGTAGAAAATGTCGATTACCTTTAGTAAATAAACTTCATAGTATTTTTTGGTTAAATACCAAGATTCCTGTGTGCTTAGATATTATGTATAATTTCATATAGGTATGAGCTTACAAATGAGGAAAAAAAAGTAGAAGGTACTTAAAACAATTTATCTGGATTTTTTTAATAACTTAATTGAAACAGAAGACCTGTGGAAATCTCAGAATTTCTTGTCCAAAGTGTCAGTAAATTTTGTTGTCTATGCATCAGTAAGTCTGAAAAGTTCTTTGCACATTTTCTTGGTGAGAAGAGAATTAAAGAGACAATTAAAATTACAATAGAGAAACAGTTCTTTCATCTACTTATGCTGCACATTTGTAAGTTCTTATTTCAGGGGATATATCACCTTCTGATTAACGTGTAAGGAAGATACATTTTAAAAGTACATTTAAAAATAAGGTTTAAGTGTATTTTGTAAACAAACTTAACAACTATCAAAACTACATTTATGAAAAATCTGTGAATAAACTTCACTAATCAGTAATATCACTATCTATCCAGTACCTACGTAGTAATAGATACCCCACTTACTCATTCAGGTGAAGCGTAAGTAATTCTTTACCTGACAGGTTATATCCACAATTACATAAATCTAGACTCTTGCATTTTAATGTCTAATGGATGCATTTTATGTTACAAATCATAAACCTTAGCTTTTTTACAAAGGACCTTCACAGATCATTAATCATTATTTGTCTGCCATGCTCTCAGATTGTTTTTATTTTAATCTCTATACACAATTCTGAAGAATCATGTTGAAGTCCTTTCTAAACACCAGCAATAGAAAATAAACCCCGAACATTATTCTTGTGCAGATATACTGAACCAAGTATCTATACCCAGTATCCTAAAGAAGACCTGAACTATACTCAATAAGCATTAAATATTCAAAATAACAAAAATAATAGAAATAATAATAATTTAAAAAACCTGATTGATGAGGTGATTAGCTCACCAGCTACAGTTTTTATTCACTAGTAGTCAGTTCTGCTATTATTGTGGACTATGTTACAGGTCTGAACATTTGTCCTCTGTTGGCAGAAATCATTACTTTATGAAAAATTGTGACTTGGAGAGAGGGTCTCTCTCTTGCAGCTATAGATTTCCACTAGGCAAACAGTTAGTATGTATGATGATTGCATTTTTCAGTATACGGTATAATAATGCATTAAAAAGCATACCAAAAGATAATAAAATGCAGAAAAAGTATAAGCAGCATACAAATATTAACCATATAGTTGCCAATATGCTAAACTGTATGAAGAAGTTGTCATGAATTATATATTTTGTTACACGGCTTTCATTTAGCAGCAGTTTAGGATTTATTAATATTTTTGAGATAGATCACAAGATTAGGTTGTATTATTTTAACACTACTTAATCATCAGCCAGTTTAACAGAGTGATTCGATAGAATTTGGTGCAAACAAATTTGTGACTTAAAGATTCTAAAATGGCAAGGATCACCTGAAGCTTACAGCAGGGTTGCACGAACAGATGGAAGTTAAATCAAATCACACACACACACACAGAAAACAGTTCTGAACCAGACAGACAGGCAAAATAGTTCTGAACCAAATCACATAGAGACAAATAGTTCCAACCCAAACTGCAAATGAACATTCACAGATACAACAGCTCTGAACAAACTTTTACACACACACACGAAGTTAACCTATGATTAAAATTTCCCTTTCATGAGTTTCATGAATTACTCACTTTTATGTGCCAGCCATCATCAATGGACAGTCGGCGAACTTCATGAAATCAGGCCTTTAAGTCCTTGCGAAATCATCCACGGACGATCTTTCAATCCTCGCAGAATCTACCCTGACAGGTGTCCTGGCTCGGGGGAGACACTGGGTCACATAGCCTGCTGCGGTCCCAGAAACTCAGAAGGTTTCTTCTTGGATCGCTATTTATAGAGCCTTGAGATGATTGGCTTTCGTCATTATTTTACATTCCGGCCACAATTAATGCCCAGTCATTCTGATATGCAATTCGGCAGCAGATGGCCCAGGTGTGGCCAAAGAGTGCCTGATACCCTGTCATGGTTTAAGCCCAGCCAGCAACTAAGCACCATGCAGCCACTCACTCACTTTCCCCCCACCCAGTGGGATGGGGGAGAGAATCGGGGGAAAAAAGGTAAAACTCCTGGGTTGAGACAAGAACAGCTTAAACGAACAGAAAGGAAGAAACTAATAATGATAATAATAACAATATTAAAATTACAATAATAATAAAAGGATTGGAATTTACAAAACAAGAGATGCACAACGCAATTGCTCACCACCTGCTGACCAATGCCCAGTTAGTCCCCAAGCAGCGATACTCCCTAGGCTAACTCCCCCCACTTTATATACTGGGCATGATGTCACATGGTATGGAATACCCCGTTGGCCAGTTTGGATGAGCTGTCCTGGCTGTGTCCCCTCACAAATTCTTGTGCCCCTCCAGCCTTCCTGTTGGCTGGGCATGAGAAGCTGAAAAATCCTTGGCTTAATCTAAACACTACCCGGCAACAACTGAATACATCAGTGTGTTATCAACATTCTTCTTATACTGAATCCAAAACATAACACTATACCAGCTACTAGAGAGAAAATCAACTCTATCTCAGCCAAAACCAGAACACATCCCAAAGTCACTGCGGTTGTAATCAAGGTAACAGCATAACGGGAGGTTTTCCCTAAAGATGCAAGGTTTATCCCAAGATCTCAGCGTGGCCCGGGGAGCTGCATTACCACAAAAGTATTGTCCAGAGTACTTTCAATATGACCCCACAATTTAAACAGCCAAAGCCAAAAGGATCACAATGAATTTAATTCTTCAGCTTCTTTCCCATGTACTTGCAGTCATAGTTAAATTCTACCCTTCGTTTTGCTGAAAAAGATTCCATGTTTGTCCTGGGTTCAGCTGGGATAGAGTTAATTTTTACAGGAACCTGGGAGGTGGGGGCATAGCCGGGGCAGCTGACCTGAACTAGCCAAGGAGCTATTCCATACCATGTGACATCCTGCCCAGTATATAAATGGGGAGCGGGCCGGGGGGTGGTCTCTGTTTTTTTTCGGTGGGGGAAGTGGCGGAGCGTCGGGTCCCGGGTGGTGAGCAGTTGCACTGTGCATCACTCTTTTTGTATACTTTTTTTTTCATTAGTGCCGTTGTTGTTGTTGTAATCTCTTTTGTGTTTGTCCCAGTAAACTGCCTTTATCTCAACCCTCGAGGTTCCAGTTTCTTTTCCTTTTCTCTCCTCCGTCTCCTCCCCATCCCACCGGAGGGGGGCGGAGGAGTGAGCGAGCGGCTGCGTGGTCCTTTGGTACCGGCCGGGTTGAAACCACGACAATGTTGTACTTGGTATCACAAACTACTGGCTGTGTTCATTCTTTCAGGGGGAGTTTGTTAATAGATAGATGGTATGCTTATAAACATTTCAGCAAATATTGTAAATGCTATTTGGTGACAATTCTGTTTTCCTTCTGCTCACAATGCAAAGGCATTTTGTAAAGACAGAAGACTGGAGTAAATAGTTACAGTAAACTTCTACAGTAAACTGATACCCTCTTGTTTCTGGTTGTCACTTTTCATATAATGGTGAAGGAATAAAGATCAAGTGGATCTGAAAGTAAGTAACCAGAACTCAACATTTGTATCTAGTTTTCTCAATATTAATGGGGAAACAAACCAGATTTGATATAAAGTTGTCTCTTCCCCTATTTTTTTAATATTGGGAAAAATCTCATCTGAGACTCTCAGTCATTTGGAATGGTTCAATGCAATGTCACGACCTGTGCTGGACAGACCAGGGAAGAGTTGTGGCGAGTTCGGAATTCCCTGGGGCTGAATTCAGGTGAAACGACACCAAAAGATGCGTTGTAGGGTTTAGGGATTAATCCGTGCGGGGCCCGGATGACAGAACACCAATGTGATGATTAAAGTCGCCAGTTTATTGAGCTTAGCTGATAATTTTTATACAATTCTCTAAGTTGTTTAGAGACTTTGATTGGCTACTACATGCAAGCATTTGGTGTCCACACGCACAAGCATAAGGGGTGATTGGTTACATCGGTACTGTCCACGTGCACAAACACAAGACATAATTGGTTGTGTTAATTAAAACATACAAGACTTGTCTTAGTCCAATTGGTCAAGATAAGCCCCTGAATTGAGGTTGTTTGTGCCAAGTTCCTTTTATCATGGAATGTGCACCTGTGTTTTTCTAATTGGGATCTTTCTTCTTCTGTCTCCTTATTTATTCTGTTCAAGGCCTTCTAAAGGCGCCTGGAACGGTCTTGTGACCATGAGCTATTTTCAGGCCCAATAACTAAGTTCCATATAACTGAACCCTACAATGGGTTGAACATTTCGTTTGCAGCAGAGGCAGCCTGAAGGCGGGCGGCGTTAACAGCAGGCGGCGGGGTTTCTCACAGCGGGAACTGGCGCCAAAGCCCCTCAGGAGCCCGTGTAACCCGCGGTCACCCTCCCTCCACAAACACACACCACAGGCCTTGCTTATCCGGGGATCAGCTCAGGGCGGAGAATGAGGCGAGCCCTCCCGGCGGGGCAGGAGCTTCAGAGCGGACCCCCTCGCTTCCCAGGCTCCCTCTCGGACAGGACAGGAGAGGGAGAGGAGAGGAGAGGAGCCCGCCGGCGGCTGGGCCCGCTTCCAGTCCCAGACCTGGTCAGTGGGTTTGTGTCGAAAGGGGTGAGGTGTGGGGGTTACGGGAAAAAAGAGAGTTAGAGAGAGAGAAAAAAAGAAAAATTTCACCAGTCCAGCGTTGGTGCAGCCAGCCTAGAGGTCCCACTCTGGAAGGTGCATGAGGGGCTTCTCATGTCTGCGTCTTTTATAGCCTAGCTCCCGCCTTTTTTCACGCCAGTCATGCCCCTCTTGGTTTTCTGAGCACCGCCCCTAAGGACTTATGTAACTCTCAATTTTCTGCACAGGCAGCACCATGGGCAGTGGTCGTGCGCCCCTTCCCCACAGAAATCCTGGGTGACCCCTCACCCTGTATGGCAAGACGTCCTGCCCAGCTCCTCAGGACACAGAACTGCCCATCCTCCGACACGCCTCCGGCGTCCCGTGTCACGTGGTGTTGCTCTGTAGAACTTGTGCCTTGGCAGTGCCTTGCGAGCGAGGTCCGTTCCTTCCCTCAACCCAGGCCCGGTCTCTGACCATGGCGACGGGTGTTTGGGGCATTAACTCCGTCCAGTCTCTCACAGGCAAGGGTCGATCAATCCCTAAAATGCTGGCGGATGTATATAGTATCACCTTTCACTTGTCTCTACAGAGCTAATAAATACCACTTTAAGGATTAAAGGGTTAAAATTTAATTTTGTCTATGGAAAGAAATTGCAGAACGTAATTCTTTTTTTAACTGAGTCTTGTGATGGTGATTTAATCTTCAGGTTATTGTAACTATTCAAAAGTCACTAATACCACATTCCTTAAAATTATGATGCCAGAAGATACTATTTATGTGAAGTGAATATGAATAATGAATTAGAGTTCTCTACAATGCTAATTATAAATCCTGTCATGCTACTGTGTTATTCATAGGCATGGTCTTGAGAAATGGATCTCAAATATATTGATTACATGATATCAGAATTCATAAAAGTTAAAGGTACAATAAAAATACTAACATTCTTTTTATGTTACTCTACTGTCAGTCGAATGAAAATTTCCTCAGATATCTAGGGTGGCATGTATGGTCATGTACTGTACCAATTTTTTTTTTCCCCCAAAAGAAAGCACAGCGTACTCAAACATTTGCAAATGTGCATTGCTAACGTTGAAACATTACTGGAAAGAATTGGCATCTAGATAAAAACAAGAAATCGTTGGGAGCATATTGATGTAAAAACTATTGCTTTTGATACTGTACTATCTTTGGCCATTCTTTAAAAATTATGTATGAGAGCTATTTTTACACTTTCCATTGAATTATCCAAATATCATATTCTTCTGACTTTGAAAGATATTAAAGACTATGAACTATAGAGGAGGCAAGATTTAACGTCTTTTTTTTTTTTTCCTATTGTCAAATGAAGGCAATTTTGAGGCCAAGAATTTCTTAAAGACATACTTAACAACCTCAATAGCAGAAGAGTCCACAAAAACATCTGTCATGGAAATAACAAATAAACAATAGCACAGTATGTATCAGAAAACAAAGAACATAGGTATTTGAATTGGTAAATACAGGAGAAAATATTTCAAATCACTTGTATAGAAAATGATCATAGAATAAAGGACATTCATGACTTCTAACTCAATAGTATTTCAAGACTCAACATGTAAGATTAAAGGTGATGTCAGGAACTTAGCACAGGTAGAAGTTCTTGTCAATGATTATTTTATCACACACTGAAGTGTGTAGTCTTGTAAACATATAAGTAGTTCATATTTTTTCCCCACCTCAACTCCTTTAAAAATCTTCTGAAAGTAATCCTCTAAAGAAAAAGAAATAGGCAACCTATCCATCTTATCATGAATATAAAAAAATCTACTTCAGAACAGAAATTGATGTGCAGGAAGATATTTTAATTGAATGTTTTTAGATTACCTTACAGAAAAAAGAAATTAATGGCTTCATTGGCGTAAACCCTTTATAAAAATAAACAAACTTTTAAAAATCAATAAATGTGTTTGATGCTCTAAAGATACACTTTTTAATTCTGTGATTTAAAATTAGAACATTAAAAGAAATATGTGTCAAGACACTGAAAAAGTCAGAGGCAGTGTGTCATATTCTTACTATATAATTACGAGAGATCAGACATATCAAGCTAAACATGCTGCAGAGATGTCAGCTGAGGTATTGAAGCATGATTTCATGTTAGTGTAGTGCCAGACTTAAGCTACTAAGTCCTGTCCAATGTTGTCTCAACAACATGAAAATATTTCTGCTTCTGTATCTAAATGTGAGTGATTCTCTGCGTTCTACTCCATTAAGCAGTGGGGACATTTCCAAAGTTGCTTAAATGTCTTAGTGCTTGCAAGGGCCAAACATGAAGTAAACCCTTTATTTCTTTAATTATGCATACATTTTACACTAGTTCTTGATCTTTGTTAAGTGTTTTTATCCATGTAGTACTACATTGATTTAGCCATGATATGACTCACGCTACAGATGCAACAGTATTCTGCGTGCAGTACTTTACTGTGATTGTGAGCAATATTTTAGTCAGAACTGCTTTTAAAAAGCTATTTTTAAAGTAATAATTTAATCTAATATTTGGTGCCAGAGTAATCATTGTTCGAATGACTGATACAAATACTGATAAAAAAATTCACTTTTGCTATTGGTAAAGTGTTTCATTTGTAGTTTCAATTAGAAATAAATAAAAATAAGAATAAACAAGAACTGAAAAGGATCTGGTTTATCAATCTTACTGATGATTTACTAAAAAGTTTGTGATTCCTGACTCAGTATTTCCACATCACCTGTATATAATCTAAAATGACAAACATATTTATAGCCAGAAGTTGCCCTTAAGATATATTGATGATGACTGTACAATTCTCTAAAAGGACTAATACTCACTTTATAGGACGGTTCAGTTATGGATTCTCATAAAATCAGTATCAATTGACATCTTGAAGCAAGTTGTTAGTCTCAAAATGACAAAAAAAAAGAGAAATATTTTTTAACATTTTGGTAACTTGTAAAATGCTAGGAAAAAGGGGGCACAGCAAAACTTTCAGTTTTCTAATAATGAGATAGCTACATCATGAATGGATTGTAGTGCTGAAAAAAATCTAGTTTAAAAATTAATTTATTTTCTTAATTGAAAATTGGATGTAGCTCAACATTTCACTAGATATTTGAAATGTCTCGTTGAATAAAGGAAAATAATACTTGACTTGAAGATTTTTCACAAGCAATCCGTGAAAATTTTCAGTATGTGAAATGTGGAATTTTCTTAGAGATAACTTACTGCTTAGGTGGAGTTATGACTGTTGTCTGAAACAAGAAGCTGACTTCTTGATATCAAAATTAGGAAGAGCCACTGTAACAGGAACATACAGCTTCCACTAAAGATGGCTACAGAATTTCAGTTTTCCTTCACCATTCATGTAATTTACAATGAACATTATAACGAAATGTTTAATCTTGATTAGAATACTTTTTGGAGGTTTCAATACATTTTCAGTAAGGTGTACCATGGGTTAGTTCTTGTTGGTAAAATATTGCAAATTTCAATAGTCAGGGTCTTGTGAACAGAAATTGGTTGCAAACTGGTTCACAAGTCACATGGAAAGAGCTCTCACACTAAGTTCCTAACTTAGGTTCCTATAACAGTGTGTTGTGAAGTTGAGGCTAAAGAAGATATCTGAATGTTAAATCACAAATACAGCCTTATTCAGGCATGTTCAAGTTAGGTAATTTCAGACTAAAAATTTACATATGACTTAAAGGGTGTCTAAAGTTTCTTGCATGTTCTTTGCATTGGTAAAAATTAATCTACAATGAATAAGATAAGAAACTTTGTACTGAAAAAGATCTTCAGGAAGATGAGTAGATTTATTTACATATTTTTTAATCATTCAGGAATAGTTCTGCCCTTTAGTTATATTAGCTGTTTATACTGTCTTATATAAACCTTTTTTATTTTATAGATGGATGGTTTTGCTTGCTAACATTATTTTTTGCAATTAAAATGTTTTATGAGGGAACTAGTTTTCCTTATAAGTAACACTTCCAATATTTTTACTGCAGATTTTCTTTTCTTGATGATGGCAATTGTGTAGCAATTAAGTTGTGTGTAAGATTCAGAAAACAGTAACTTTAAATTCTAATTTTTTTACTGATTTTAAATAATGGACTTGGCTTAATATGCATAATTAGTTAACATTCATTGATCAATTTGATTCTTTATGGTGGTAATACTCTGAGGAGGGTCTAAATTTCAACATTTCTTTCCCCAAACATTTTCTTGAAAAACAGCTTGCAAGATGACTGAGAGCTCTATGCCTTTTACCAATAATTCTGTTTTGTCATAATCACCACAAAATGCTAAAGTTTTCATAATATAAATACACTTCAATGTATCTTTCAAGTTTATTTCAAGACAAGGTGAAAGTTCGTTCAATTCTTGTTCATACCTAGTCATTAGCATAACACCCAGTAATCTTTATGAAAAGCTCACAACTCTGTTGGCAGCAAGTCAAAAGCTACCACTGTCACTAAAGTGATAAGGCATTGAGCCAATTTAATTGTTAGGCATAGTGTGGTGGTATGCTTCCCTCACCCCCAACCTGACCTTTAATTCCCATAATGCTGCTCAAGTGATAACCACCAGTACCAGTCATAATGGATGCACCTGGTCGTGATGGCTGCATCTGGCCCAAAGTGGCTTCAGGAAAGACAGATAACAACACAATAGCCAAAGGCTAATTTGAGCATTGCGCCCACCTAACCACAGTGCTGGTCAAGGTCCAACTCAAGCCAAGTTTGGAAGAAACTAACACCTGTAGTCAGTACGTAAATATGACTATGTGTCAATTATATTGCTCCATAAATAGTGGACAGCCCAGGGCCTGTTGAGCCCTCCTGCATGGCAGCGGGCTGCACGACAGGATCTCCCCCTGAGTAGGGATGTCTCTCAAGGTTACACTTGCTGCAGAGATCCCTTACTCCTCGAGGCTGAGAGAGTCCTTGCTGCAATAGATTCTCAGTAAGTGATGCTAAACTTTGAAATCTTAGCTAACTGATATAAACGATTGATTGCACATATATAAGCTTTTAGACATAAACCGTTGACCAAATCCGGGACTGTCTGGATCCAGCTGCACCTAAACTCCCCTCTGAGAAGGAGTTTAGAACACAAGAGGTCCTTTCTGAACCTCATGACTCAATAGGAAGGTCTCCCTGATGGTTTTGGCTGACCCTGCCCTCTATGGAGTAAATAGTCAAGTGTACCCTGCCATCGAGTCTTGTTAAACCACTGTCATGGTTTCAGCCCAGCCGGTAACGAAGCACCACGCAGACACTCGCTTACTTCCCCCCACACACCCTGGCCCTGGTGGGATGAGGAGAAAATATAAAGAAACGCTCGTGGGTCGAGACAAGGACAGGGAGGGCTCACTCACCACTTATGGTCAAGGGCAAAAGACAGGCTCAACTTGGGGAAGAAACAAAATCAATTTACTACCAATCGAATCAAAACAAAGTATAATGGGAAGTAAGCCCACACCTTAGCACACCTTCCCCCCAGCCCTCCCTCCTTCCCAGCTCACCCCCACTCCCGGTTCTTTCTCCCTCCTCCTCCCCCCCAGGGGGACAGGGAATGGGGGTTGGGGTCAGTCCGTCATACCTTGTCTCTGCCGCTCCTTCCTCCTCAGGGGGAGGAGGACTCCACACTTCTCCCCTGCTCCAACGCGGGGTCCCTCCCGCAAGAGACAGTCCTCCACGTACTTCTCCAGCGTGGGTCCTTCCCACAGGAGACAGTTCCCCACAAACTGCCCCGGCGTGGGTCCCTCCCACAGGCCGCAGTCCTTCAGTCCCAGCCAGCTCCCAGGGAGCAGCGGCCATCTTGTGGGGCCTCCACCCCCTGCTCCGGCGTGGGCTCCTCTCTCCCCGGGCTGCAGGTGGGCATCTGCTCCCCCACTCCCCTCCGCGGGCTGGGGACGCACAGCCTGCCGCCTGGTCTCCCCACGGGCTGCAGGGGCATCCCCTCCTTCCTCCCTGCCCTCGGGATCTGCACAGGGGTTCCTCTCCCATCCCGATCCCCCGACTCCCAGCAGGTTTCCCCTCTGGAATCTGTTCTCCCAGAGGCGGCTCCAGCTCCCAGCCGGGGAAGCTTCCAGCAGCTTCCAGCAGCAGCCGGACCTGTGGACCCTACCCTGCTACCAAAAAGATCCGTGCCAGACAAACCCAAAACACGTTGTTAAATCGCTGTTTTATATCAGTGAACATATTGCTGCTTCTTTTTTACAAGTGAAGTGCATCATTCCATCTGTGACACATAAGCGGTTCCTGGAAGCTCCAAACCATTTTGTAAAAGCAGTTTGAAAATGGTATTTCAGGAGACAGCAGCAAATACTGTTGTATTTAGATGTAAAATGTTGAAATATTGCTAAAGAAGGTCCTGGTAAATCAGCATCAAAGGGTCAAAGAGTCTCTGGAGATGCCAACATTTAAATCTTACTCTTTGACTGTTACTTTTTTGTGGGCTTGGATTCAAAATTCAGAATATAATTCCTCTCACCTGAAGTTAGCTATCTAACATTTGATCTGAACTATTCATTTAGAATCTCCCAGGAGTCAAGGAAGGGACAATTATTTCCAGGGATGATTCGTCATATTTCCCTTCAACATACATTACAATTCAGGATGAACCATTTCCTAGAAATGCCTCTTTGATTTCACTGGCTATTAAGAAAGCCTACATAATAAGTTTAGGTTACATGCCCAACTTTGAGATGGTTAGTTCCATTCATAATAGCTGACTCCACTTTCCATTACATAAAACAAATACTAAAATTAGTAAAAAAAAATAGTTTTGATTTGCTTTTGTTTTTAAAATATATTTAGTTTGCCTTTTTTTAATTGAAGATAAGCACAGCTGAGTATCTTATATCCTTTATTGCCTGTCAAGTAAATACGTAACTAATGCAAAATTTCAAAGGGATTTACTATATTAAAATATTAAGTAAAAAAAAAGGAAGAATGTTCAACCCATTAATCTCTGTTATTCTTGGACTTCTATGCTGCCTGCCAATTAATAAGTTTGGTAAAGAGTCTGTTTTTATAGTTGTGGATGCTATTGCAATGCAGAAAACTTGAGGAGAAGCAGCTAGGCAGAGTCCTCCGTCTTTGACTCAAAGCAGATTTACCCAAGGGTAACACCACACCTGATGCAGTTTCTACTCAGGCCATGAATTCAAAAGGCTTATACAGGCTTGAAAGGTTTGGACTATCTGCTAGAGCCACCTGTACACAATCTTCTTATTTTTGAAAGAAATCCTTTTCATGCTGTCACCACAACCAACTTCAATTCAGGAGTGTTTTCAAAACATGTAATCACTGCATAAACAGTGGTTGACCTCAGCAATGGTCAGTGCCTTTTAACAGTGGATGTACTTATAAAAGGAGACAACTGGTAGAATTACTGCATTGTTTCTAATTCTACCTCCTGCATGCCTAAAGAAAGAGAACATGAAAGACCAGGCCAGCCCATTTTTAGTAGCAGTAAATACAAGCACAGCTACATTTGGATGTATTTTCTGAAGCAAAACGACTGGTTTTGATGACTATGGAACTCCATTCTGAAAAGCTTCTTCCTACAAAATTCTCTTAAAAATGCCACAGTGTTTGTTTTTTGAGTTCTCAGTTATTTTTTCTCCTTGCACAATGCTGTTATACACATAGCCATTACAAGTATCTTCAAAACTCTTCGAAAGCAAATGTCACAAGTTTGTAACTGTACAAATAATCATGACTTGTCCATGATTTTGCCTGAAAAGAAAACAAAGATCACACACTGTTTCGCCTTTCTCAGAGTTCAAGCAGTATATTGCTTATAGCCGGTACTCAACCGGTACTCAGAACATAGCTCTTGAAAAGTAATATAGCTGTATAAATATATGTAGCATTAAAGGAAAATGCTAATATCTTTCAGTAAAGAGTCTATCAACTAAGAGACAGAAATCGATTGAATACCAGGTAGGTTTTTTTTCTACACAGAGATTGTGCTTACTATCGTGAAACTGTTTTTTGTAGAGAGGACTGGAAGGTTAGGTGAAACTGAGAAAACTTATTGAGCTAATGTGTTGGCTTATATAGCACTGCAAATGCTCTTAGGCTTTATGGGTTGTGTGAACAGCAGCAAATTTAGCAGACAAAACATCTGGCCTCAGTACAAAATCTGAGCAGCCAGGCACTGTAATGTCCCTAAACAGCTGGAGAATAAAGTGAAATACCTACATAAAAAGGGGTAGGGATTTTCTCAAGAAAAAGCAATGTTGTGATTTCATTTAATCTTATTTATAGTAAGCCCTCAAAGGATCTTTTTATTATATTTGTTCTACACAGGATGAGACTCTGGATGAAGACACAAACCTTATTCCATAATTATTTATCAGCAAGTTAACTAAGAAAATTATTTGCTCTGTTAACAGCAAGAAGAAATAGTGAAATATCAATTCCCTATTTACAGAATTAGGACCAAATCGATCTCTTCTGTAGCTACACTGCTTTTCTTGAATATTTACCAGAAATGAAATCACTTTTGCAGTAATACTTTTACAGATTATTTCTTTGATGACTGCTTTTACCTCACTACAGTTACTTATGTTGCATATCTACTCTAATAATATGACTTTGGATAACAGTTAGTTTTAATACCTCCCAGGAACCCCAACACTAAACAGGGATGGACTGGATGAGTATAAGAAGAATATGTAGGGAAAGGACAAGCCACCAATCTGTGAGTAGCAAACAACAAAAATTAAAGATTTTGCCTAAGAATTTGTGCTGCTTCTTGAAAGTGAAAAAGATGCTAGCTTAATACCTACTGATGGTAGAAACACAGTATATTTCTCAGACAATTTTACTCTTGGAGAAAACTCTTAAGCTTCTGAAAGGTCTTCCAAAGGGCAAATGCATTAAAGAAGGTCACAAACAAAGGTTTTTATAGATGGTGTCCTAGGAAGATTTACACAGTACAGAAATTTACACAGAAAATTTGAAGTAGGAAAATCTTGACCTGCTTCATACAGTCTTACTATACTAGATATAGCCAGCACATTACTATATATTCCATTTTACTGTGTAATGGAAATCAAAGATTTATTCTAAAGACCTAGGTATCTTGCAGTGCCTTGGTATTGAAAATACATGTACTTTTCTAAGGCAAAAGAATAACTCGATGGTGTGCAACTTCTAAAAATATATATATTCATGTCTTCTGGCCAGGCTTAGTCCCCAGAAAACCCAATTGGAAGTTCTGCCTCCCTTATGATTGAGATGGAAGAAACCTGTACCCCTCACATGACTCATTGAGGAGGGAAAGGTAATGCTCGTCTTCCATAGTAACACTAGGATTGCATCCATGCATGAAGTTGTAAAATAAAATAAAATAAAATAAATTTCCTTTCATTATTTTGTTCACTAGAGGCAAGAATTTAAACTATTCTATCTAATATCTGTTATCCTATGTGTTTTTTAAATTTAGCTTCTAGAAAACTTTATTTCAGGTCCTTTTCTGCTGAACTTCAAAGCCAATCCTTCAATTATTTGTAGATACAAATTGATTTCAATTAATATGTCCATTAAAAAGGAGGTGAACTATATATATTATTCATCCAAATAGAGGTTTTCTGGACCAATGTTACCAAAAGAGTAACAGAATGCATCATTAGTAGTAGTCTGAAATACAAAGCCTTTCTATCCTGGGTTACAAGCTGAATCCAAGGTAGGACTTCCTTCCCATCCATGTGATCCCCACAGTAGTCCACTTACCTATCCTAGTTGATAAAATATTCCTAACACATCAGTACTAAAGAACTAGCATTAACTTGACAATAAAAGTTACTAAAAAGAAAAATCTAGGTGATGTCGAGTAGTACATGTTATATCACAGGGTTCAAAATCTTGCTCCTGTAATTCACTGTTATAGCATGATGAGAAGAAAGGTTATTATAAATTAATTTGAAAAAGTTTTTCAAATTCTTTAAAAGAAATAAAAAAAGGCATTTACTGCAATCTAAGATTTAGTTCTGTACCACGATGCACAGTCCTTGGAATTGATACAGAGTGTTCATTAAATGATGCACACTGCAGTACTTCAATAAGTTGCACACCATAAAGAATGTTTTTCCTACTGAACTGCCCCTTGCCAACGAACTCTCAATTACACTCTTTCTAGTGTGAGTGTCTCTAAGCACAGATGGAAATCAGTGGTATAGAAATCTTGTTATCATTCAAGTGTTTGATCAATTGTTTCTGCAGTTCTGCAGTTTGGTCATTTACCTTGGGTGTTTCGATTGTTTTTTATTGGTTATTTTATTGAGTCGTATGTAATCTTGTTTTCACCAGAGACAATCTAGACATTTAAGACAAAATTTAGTTAGTCTGAGAGGCTAAATTTCATTCTTCTGCTTTTCTTCCCCATTCTCTTCCCTATTCCCTTCTCCTTTCTAAAATTCCTCTGTTGAGGGAAGACTTGATTGCTTCTTCACTTTGTCACGCACAATCCACTATATTGATGAAGAAGTCTTATCAAGACATCACAGTTTGTCTAACTGACAGCTCAGTACTGGAGTTCAATTGCTTGACCTCTATTTACTACTTTACTTAACATTTTTGGTACTTTCTTTTGACTTATCGCACGTAGGTCAACTTTGTACATTTGAAAGTCTTCCTTTGTTCCTCTGTCTTTTATAGATAATGAATGTTCTTTGTGTCTTGAATAGGCTTTGAATTTAAGTTCTCTAGATTTTAGATCATGGCCCCATTTTATACAATCAACAGATGTGCTATATGAACCATGAAGCAGGCCTTTTCTTGCATCATAATTACTAAGGATCAAGCATAATGATATAATCCGTTTTCTCTTGTTTCCTTCTGTGTTCACAGAGTTACATGCATGCTTTTTGAAAATGCATTTCTAAATTGCTTTGAACTATTTAGAAAAAAAAAAATACTGATTCTTATTTTATTCTTATTTAGGATTTTTCAGAAGTTAATTAAAGGCTTACTTTTCCTATGTGGTATTTCTTTTTGTTTCTTTCTAATAGGTTATTTCTGAATTCTCAATTTTGGTCTACTCCTTGGTACCCACTAATGAAAGTTTCAGTTCCTCCATTAACTTTGTTTTAATAATCTTGTTTCTTTCAAGATTCACTTTGCAAACACAGCCAGTACTGTGAATGAATTTTTGAAGGATAAACATTCTGTAAGTGGTTTGCAATAGAAGGTAGAAAGAAATGGAAAGGACTTCCAGTTACATCATTTTCTAGACTGGTAAACTAGATATACATTACATATTGGAACTGCTATTAAACTGCTATATATTGTCATCAAGAAAATTAAAATAAATACCTAAAAAGATAAGAGATTTTCTTAAATACTGAAAGGATATACAAAATTCCCTGGCACTACATCTAACACCATGACCAATCAAAATATCACCTCTGAAAGTTTAGAGCAAAAGATTAACCCTACTAAAATCTGTGAGATTATGTACATATTTAAAGATAAATGTGTTCTTAAACACTGGGCTGGATTTAAGGCCATAGACAGTAATTTTTACAGTACCAGGCAATGTTTCTCTGATTCCTTTTATACACAGCTTACAGATACAGTCACAATGTGCCAAATGTTAGAAGAACTTAATATATTTCTTATGCTCCTCCTTTTCCAGAAAATATGCTTGGGTTTTTGTTTTGGTTTGGTTTGGGTTTTTTTGTTTGTTGGTTGGGGGTTTTTTGTTTTGGGTTTTTGTTTTGGTTTTGTTTTTTTTTTTTTTTTGGTGGTGTTCTGTTGTGTTTTTTTTTAAAGACAGGCAATGATTAGTGCTAGACTAACAGCACAATTTAAGCAGGGAACATGGTCCAGCTCTGAGAAGGGAAACTGTGGGGTTGAAATTCAGAACCTGGAGACCATAAAATGTTACAACTGGACTTTTACTGCCTTCCAATGCTCAGATTATATCTTGGCTAGTTTGGAAGGTCAAGCCAGCCTCAATATATGTCTTCTATGCTTTTGCTGAAATATTTAGTGAAATAGCATACACAAAGGGATATGCTACTTAAAAATAGAGATCAGCCAATCCCCACCCCAAACCTTCACTATTTTATTGATTAGCTTAATTCTGGAAGTAAAATGTGAAGGCGATACATTAGTACTTTGACAAATACAAACAAACAAAAAGTTCAGCTCAGTAACTGCTGTAAAAATTTATTTTAATTCCATGGCATTTGTTAGAAATTAGGTTTAGAATTCTATCATCTCTGGTTAATTTAATGAGTCATCACTTCCATTCAATCCTGTCTTAAAAGAACAATAGTTAGGAGGTAGGAGGGAATAACAAAGGGAATTTTTAAGTCCAAATCAAAATATTTTGTCTGCTTGTCCTTCAAAGTAAAAAGCAACAAAAGAACTTAATATTGTGACAAAAGATTAAATTTTCCCAATCGTATATGTACACACACACACACTCCCCCTTATTACACTTTTGTCAAATTTCCAAATAAACTTTTATTTTAAGGAAAACCTCAAATATTTCTTTTTGAAAATATGCAAATATTGAAATTTAACTTTTTACATTATGTAATATAATGATATATCTTTTCAACACAAAATCAGAAATAAGTCCAGTTGACATGAACGCTTCCTTTTTATTAACAATTTTGTCATAAATAATTTTCCTTGCTCTTTTTCCAAGCCACCACTGCAGAAAGTTTTTCCTTTCATCTAATTCTGTCCTCCCACAGGCAAAAAAGTGCAGTGGAACAACAGTATTGCCGATGTCTGAAGCAGACCTCCTTTTCTAAGAAAAGAGAAAATAGAGTGGAATCCTTTCATTTAATATGAAGAATAAAATCTCACATCTGTAGCACAACTATGCTCTCTCTTCAGTTCTTGAATTCTTCCCATGACGGTACATAAGACAGTGCCCCTGACAGTCTGAAATTTTGCATAGATTGCCCTATATTTTGTCTTAAACATACTACAAACAGAACTGTTTCAAAAGAGGTCAAAAGTAGTTACTATGACTGAACACTGCTTTTTAGAATTGTATAATTAAAATCTGTTGATAATTTGAATTGATACCTGAGAACCATAGCTGTAATTCTTTCTGCACATAGAATAAATGTTGTCACTTTGTCACTCTTTTTCCATGCTCCATGGGTTTAGGGTTTGGGGTTTTATTTGTTTGGTTGTTTTATTTTCAAGAACACAGCCAATGTTCCCAAAACATGAACAAATCTGACATCCCAGGGACAAATTCAATGATAATACAGATAGATAGCCATTCAGTGAATTTTCAGCATGCCTTAAATCATTTTGATAAAGCATGTATTACAGATGGTTTGGAGCAGAAAAAAATAAGGAAGCTCCTACAAATGACTTGCGAAAATTTTCGGTTGGGAAGTTTCAGCTGGGGAGAGTTTCTGCTTTGATGAAACATGGGCTGTGACAAGTCAGTTAGAAGGTTTTTCTGACTACTCAGTTCTCTCCTCATCTTTATACTGACATCAAACATTCCCCAGATATTGTGTCATTCCAGGCTATGTAGACCATGCAGATTTGGAGAATTTACATTTCACAGGCATTTCTGCATTTCATGAAATTAATGTGATGTGTAGTCTCTGCAAGTCAGGCTTAGGTAGAAGTCAAAACCAGATGAGTGCGATTTGATTTTAAGGTATTACCTCATTTGTATCCATTTCTCTCTGCCTCTCACACACACACACATTCTTATTCTGTGGCCAAAAATGGGTGTATGCTGTGTTTCATTGCTTCATAAATGTTCCTGGATTATGCAGATGAATTTTAAGGATTCTATAATTTAGAAGTTTTTCACTGAAAAGTAGTGAAGCAGTGAAGTAACTAGACAGAACTGATTTACACTGTTGTGTAATTAAGTATATTATAATCAAATGTATATGAAAACTCAGCCAGGCAGTATAACTCTAAGTTATATACAGTCTTTTCTACGTTTATTACACAGGCTTCAGTGAAATAAACAAAGTCTAGTTAACTTCTGCTAACTAAAAAAATCCCAACAACAAAAAAACAGTAAGATGACAAATGTTTTCTCCATTCCTCCATGGTTCACTGAAACCTTGGTTCTCTCTGTTACCTTGTATCCTTTCATATGAATTGTGTATCCTTAGCTATACATAGCTTGAAATGAAGATAATGTAATCAACAGGGCTGAAAGAATTCAAAATTATTTAATCACAAGGCAAAGGTGAACTTGGTGTTTTAATACTTTTCTAGATCACATGTAAGTTTATTTTAGTGATCAGCGAAAAATACTTATCTACAAATATATAAATGAGAACAAATAATGGCAACATCAAATTTAATCTGTGTAATGTTAATTCTCTAGTATTAGAGATTTATGGAAGGCAAAAAAAAAGTAGTTTCCACTTTACACATAAAATATTTTAATTAATGAGACTAGCATTGCTGGTTTAGTTACAGGATGATCTATTTTATTCCTCCTAGAATTAGACACTTTTAATTTTTCCACTGGATATTCTATGTATAGGCCTTGTATACATAACCAGTGACTGACAGAAAACAAAGTGCAACAATGAATAGTCATTCTCCCTTCAGAGTGAGGTGACCAGTACACTCATAGGAAGCTGGGGTGGAACTTGTCCCACTCAGTATATTTATAACTGATCTATAAAGAAAGGTGTTTTCTGAAGAGGTTACTTCATTTAGTATAGCAAAGGTGAAAGTGGATAACAAAGGCTTACAGAACAATCTCAATGGTTCTGAGTCACAGAAGCAAGGGGAAAATCCTTGGATAAGTAGCTTTCCTGTGAAAAGGACTATAGGGGTCTACATTTTCTGATTTAGACATAAAACTTACCTAAACATGAGTTTTTCATGTACTAGGATACCAGTTTAGCCTCTGTATCTTCCTTGCCTGATGACTAGAGTATACAAACTAGAAAAAACACAACAGGTAAGCTTATAAAGAAAGAGGTTGTTTGCAAAGTTATTGTACATGTATCTGTAAAAGAATAAACATAAAATGTTTTAAAATACAGGAATTTTTTTTTTTTTTTATTTCATAGAATTTTAGAAATACTGGTTGAAAGGGTCTACCATTTTTTAAAATGCCCTTCAAGCAGTTGCTGGCAGCTTTTAAAACTTTTTTTTTTTTTTTTTTTTTCTCTTGGTAATGTTCTACTCTATTAAAGCTGTAATGCAGTAATAAACATAAACTATTCCTATTGAATTTTAACTAAAATATACTTTCTGAAATGTAATTTGTTTTGAAACTTAGGTGATTGTCTCAAGAAACATGACAGCATTTGCACTGTTGCTGAAGGTACAGGAAACATGTATGTATTTCAGTCATAATAGTTACCATAATAAAGACATAAATGAGTGCATTTCATTGAAAATAATGGAAAAAAAAAAAAAAAAAAAAAGAAGAAGGAATTATGAATCTGGCTTTCTGGGGTTCTTGTACAAAAAGGAAAGCAAACAAACCAACTGCTTTGGCCCAAAGTGAAATGCTGTGAAAAATAAGTGAAAACAAAGAATATATCCAGTTAGTTAAGTATGCAACAAATGCAAATTGCAGAAAGGCAAAAAAACCCAACCAAACACCCAAATGACCCCCCCCAAAAAAAATCCCCAGCACAATGATCCAGTAATTTGAGTGGTTGTGTAAGGTTTGAGAATTCTTGCCTTCAAATACTTTACTGACCAGTATGTCTGCCTGGCCACTGGGACATGGGAAGCCAGCAACTGGGGAGACTAAGCCCAGCCCCTGGAGGGATCCACCTTGTATGTGTGTATGTATGTACGTATATGTTCTCACTAGTGGACCTCCATCCTGCTCAGCCAGGCGGGGGAGCAGGAGGAGGGCATTAATGCTGTCTGTATTCCTGTGAGGACTCTGAGTGTCCGTGCTATGTGTGCCTGACCACATATATATCTGTGTTTATGTTGTGATGCCTGTTCTATGGGAGTGTGCCTGCTGGGAACACATCTTCAGCCTTGTGACTGGTAGGATCTGGAGGGACATGGAGCTGCAGCATCCTTAGCTGTCTGGGAGTGTTGGATATTTTCCTCTGACATTGTCCAATGGCAATTCATCACCTCATTGCAATGACTCTGGTAGTCTTGTGCAGCCTGGAGCAGTGGCTCCAGGCCTCCTGTACACCTTCATCAGGTCTCAGCTGCTGTGATAACTGCCTCGTTCCTGTTTTCACAATATGTGATCACTGGCACTCCTTAAACATCAGCTAAGTAAGAAAATGGGCCCAGGTCTTTTTCACCTCCCATCCTAAGATCTCCTCCTCAGAGGTCAGCTCCACTGACTTACGCTTGCATGTTTGAATCACCTCATTAACAGAAGATCCTCTGCATGTCCCTTCTGTCCATGCAGTGCTTCCCATTCTTGGTGTTGTGCTTTATAATGCTAGAAGCTGTGATAGTAGGTGTGAATTCTATGAGGTTTTTGGATAATACACAACTTCCATTAACTTCTTACAGACCATCTAAATGCCCAGTGATCTTTTAGCACTGGTAACTGGTCTGGGGGTGGGGGTGGGGGGAAGCTAATGATGCCAGAGATGGTTTTTCCTTGCAGGGCTTTATCTAGGCTCTGTCCAAAATGAAAATATGCATTATATAGTTCTCAGTTTATTATGTACTTAAACATTATAAATATATGTATTTATTTAGCATTAGTGTGAGTTAAAGCTTTTATAAGATTAAAAATTACCCTCCCCATTTTAATCTCTCCTATGTGTACATACACTCATGGTTTTGCATATGCATATATACACACTCATATGCATAATTAAACAATTTGATACAGATTGTTCATGTGAAAACTGAAATTCAGTTTTAATTATTAGAATGTAAAAGAAGAGATTTCATCCTGAAATGAATGCAAATCAACCTGCAATAACAGCAAATTTGAATGCAGATTTGGCTATATGGCTCTAAGGATACAACCACTTCAGTTTGCTCAATCACATTTTCTTGCTGAAAATATACAGTGATAGCAAGGGTCAGTAAAAGTACACTTGCATTCCCACAGACTAATGTTTCATGCTTTATTTTTGTATAAAACTTGCAAAGATATTATGCTGAAAAAAACAAGTTTTTGATGCTTCTTTTAGTTGAAATAAAGGAGCAGAACTAGGAAGATCAGGAGGACTTGAACTAAAGGAACTGAAGGAGCAGGAAAGAGCTGACAGCTCTTTAAGGACATTTTTCTGAGAGTGCCAGAGCTCTCAATTCCTACATGTAAGGAATCAGACAAGGAAGACAGAAGACCAGCATAGCTGAGTAAGGACCTCCTGGTCAAAATAAAATGTAGGAAGGAAATGCACAGGCAGTGGAACCAGGGACATGCATCCTGGGAAGAATACAAGGATGCTGTGTAGGGATGGGATTAGGAAGTCTAAGGCACAGCTGGAGGCAAATTTGGCAAGGGATGTGAAGAACAGTAAGGGCTTTTACAGGTACATTGGTCAGAAAGGGAAGATAAAAGAAAATGTATTCCGCCTGGTAAATAAGACAGGAGAAATAGTGACCACCTACATGGAGAAAGCTGAGGAAATCCAGATTTTTTTTTGCCTGAATTTTCAGTGGTAATCTCCCTTCCCACATCTCTGAAGCCCCTGAAAATCAAGGCAGGGACTGGGGCAAGGAAGTCCTTCCCATCATAGGAGATCAGGATAAGACTACTTGAGGAACCTGAACATACACAGGTCCATGGGACCCAATGAGATGCATCCCAGGGTCCTGAGGGAATTGGATGATGTGTTGCTAAGCCACTCTCCATCATATTTGAAAAGTCATGGCAGTCAGGAGAACTTGCTGAGGGTGCACTTAATCCCACTGTCCATGTTGCCGACAAAGATGTTAAACAGCGCCGGTCCCAATACTGCCCCCTGAGGAATGCTACTTGTCACCAGTCTCCAACCAGACATCGAGACGTTGACCACAACTCTTTGAGTGTGACCATCCAGCCAATTCCTTATCCACTGAATGGTCCATCCATCAAATCCATGTCTCTCCTACTTAGAGGCAAGGATGTGCAGGACAGCATCAAATGCACATCCAATACAAGTCCAGGTAGATGACATCAGTCCCTCTTCCCTTATCCACCAATGCTTTAACCCCATCATAAAAGGCCACCACATCTGTCAGGCACGATTTGCCCTTAGTGAAGCCATGTTGGCTGTCACCAATCACCTTCTTATTTTCCATGTGCCTTAGCATAGTTTCCAGGAAGATCTGCTTCATGATCTTGCCTGGCACAGAGGTGAGACTGAGTGGCCTGTAGTTCCCTGGGTCTTCCTTTTTTAAAAATGGGGGTTATGTTTCCCCTTTTCTTGTCAGTGGGAACTTCCCCAGACTGCCATGACTTCTCAAATATGATGGATTGTGGCTTACCCACTTCATCTGCTAGTTCTCTCAGGACCCATGGATGCATCTCATCAGGTCCCATGAACTTGTACACCTTCAGGTTCCTTAGATGGTCTTGAACCTTATTGTCTTCTACAGCGGGTGGTTCTTCATTCTCCAAGTCCCTGGCTTTGCCTTCTGCATCTTGGCTGATGTGGCTGGAGCACTTGCTGGTGAAGACGGAGGCAAAAAATTGTTGAGGACCTCAGCCTTCTCCATGTCCTGGGTAACTAGGTCTCCCGTTTCCTTCCAGACAGGGCCCACATTTTCCCTAGTCTTCCTTTTGTCACTGATGTACCTATAGAAGCTTTCTTTGTTGCCCTTGACATCCCTGGCCAGATTTAATTCTATCAGGGCTTTGGCCTTCCTAACCTGATCCTTGGCTGCTTGGACAATTTCTCTGTATTCCTCCCAGGCTATCCGTCCTTGCTTCCACCCTCTGTAGGCTTCCTTTTTGTGTTTGAATTTGTCTAGGAGCTTCTACTATCATCATATTAATATTAGCATTTGTAGCTGAATTCCAAACTCATTAGCTATGTTCTACACTTAAGATAGCAGAATGAGACTTAAATAATTAGTTTAAATTTTTGAAACATCCTTAATGTTTTGTTATCTCTCCTTGAAGATAACAGGTAACTTTTGGGTTCCATTTTATTTGAAAATCAATTATTCTAAGTTTTTCCATAAAAATTTCATTTTCTTAATGAACTAGCCAGAGAATGCCTTTAAGACAGGTTTGTCAGCTTTAAAGCTAAGGAGTCATCTGGGATCCAGAAGCAGAGCTACATAATTAAATTGCTAATCAAATTAATATGTTTTACAATTTAAGAAATAACTTTAAAACTGAATCATGGAAAGGATAATATTTCCTATTTCACTTCTTTGCAATGGCAATACCTTTTTTTCAGGAAGCATTAGACAGAAAATAATTCAGTAAGTTAATTTGGAAATTTTTTTATAATCAAAACATTAATTGTGTGTAAGAATTTTGAAAATGGTCTGATCACAGAAGTCAGTGTATTTACAATTATATTCATAAACTGTCACTCAAAGTTGTAGATTCCTCTGTGGTCATTTGAGACTGCTCAGATGATGGGGACCTTCTGTGTAAGAGATACACAACCTTGTCCCAGAAAGTTTGTCTTTAAAAGTACTGACACCCCAGTTACACTGCAGTTTGATGTCTCTAGAAATAGATCACTAAATTAAATAAAGTACTTCTTGTACTTTACTGCAATACATATTCCTTCACCAAAACTTTTGGAACTAGTACCTATACAGTTACAAGAAAGAAACTGAAAAAAATAGGATCAAAACCATACAAAATGTTTGCTGTAAAAATGACACCTAAGAGACTCTTCAGTTATACCATATGATTTACTGACATTATTAGAGAACTCTGGAATGGTTAATAGCAGTCTAAAGCCAATGAGGTCTGGTTTTATTCTTATGGCTCCTTACATATTAAGTCATGAATAAAATAGTTTTACTTCAGTCACATTTCTAGGGTTATTACACTTATGATACATCTAGTCATTAATTTTTCAGATTAAGGAGTTAATCTTTAGAATATTTAAATTAGAAATTAATGATATTAAATCATTATATATCAAATATGAAATTTTGCATTCCAAAAATGAAAATAATATACTTAATACATTGTTATTTCTTAAGAACTTGAATTTCACTACTCTTCTCAACACCGAGTAGTAGATCTGATTTTTTTAATAGGCCACTGAAATAAACAACTCCAACATAGTGAACATTTGCTTAACAATGTCATTGATTATTATTCAAGCATTACTTAAACATATTTGTGTATTATAAAAATCCCTTACTATAAAAGAGGCAGAAGAAAAAACAACAATGTCCCCTTGTACTAGCTTATATATTCATTAATTTCATTTAAAATAAAAAATTCAGTTTGTTACTAGCCAGCTTTAATGAAACAAATGAAACATAAAGGAACCAAAACCCATACTCATAAATTAGGTACTTACAGTGAATTTTACTAGGTACTGGATCTTATCTGTTTACAACATTAGTGTTAGACAGTCTTAGGCAGTGGTTTGGTTATAACAGCTAGCATCATCCCAAGAAACTCCCAAGTGTGGTTCAAGAGTAGCAAACAGTGATCACTGTGCAATAATGAAAAGAACCAGGTTTATTTGAGGCAATGTCTAAAAAGACAAGAAAATCAACAATGACGAAGAGTACATTTTTCATCAAGCAAGCTTTTCCTATGAGCAAGATGTCAAAAACTGGAAGGAAAAAACAAGGCAGTCCCTTTTCCTGAGTTCCATTAGAAAGAATAGGAAAATAAAAGCAAGCAGAAAATAAGAATTACTCTATGACAATCTGTTTATTTTATAAAGGAGGTGGCAGTTTCACCACATCTTAAACTAAGCTGGACTCCACCTACAAAAAATGTAAGCCTATCTGCAAATCCAACGTATTCCTTGCTTTCCCTCAAAACAGAAGCTTTATTAGGTAGTATGACCTGTCTTGAGTAAGCTCGTGTTGAGATAATGATACACTGTCAGACCTTTGACTACCCAAACTAACTATTTGTATTATGATGGCTGTTGTGGTTTAACCCTGGTAGGCAGTGAAGCCCCATACAGGCACTTGCTCACTCACTTCCCCCACAGTGGGATGGGGGAGAGAATCAGAAGGGTAAAAGTGAGAAAACTCCTGGGCTGAGATAAAGACAGGTTCATAGGGAGAGCAAAAGCCACACACACAAGCAAAGAAAAACAAGGAATTCATTCCCCCCTTCCCATCGGCAGGCAGGTGTTCAGCCATCTCCAGGAAAGCAGGGCTCCATCACACATAATGGTTACTTGGGAAGACAAACACCATCACTCTGAACGACTCCCCTTCCTTCTTCTGCCCCCAGCTCTATATGCAGAGCATGACGTCATATGGTCTGGGATATCCCTTGGGTCAGTTGGGGTCAGCTGTCCCCGCTGTGTCCCCTCCCAGCTCCTTGTGCACCCCCAGCCTCCTCACTGGTGGGGTGGTGTTAGAAGCAGAAAAGACCTTGGCTCTGTGTAAGCCCTGCTCAGCAGTAACAAAAACATCCCTGTGTTATCAACACTGTTTTCAGCACAAATCCAAAACATAGCCCCATACAAGCTACTATGAAGAAAATTAACTATCCTATCTAAAATACAGTGCAAGGGTATATGGGATTGGAAACAAAAGTTGTGATTCTTTTCACTAGTGACCATTAAAAAATACAGTTGTGATGAGATTCAACATCAGAAATGGAATTTAGCTCAATGTTAAGACACTTGCATTTAGGTGTCAGTATTGGTGATTAGGTGTCCAAGTTCTTGTTATAGTCAGTGGAAATCTGGGCTCAGTTCCATCATCCATAATGCCCTTTCAGATGCCCTAGGGTAACTGAGACATCCTCTTGGGGCTGATATATCAGAGCCTGCAAGGCGACTTATGCCTTTTCAGAGACATAAAGAGTTGAGACAGGTTACTCTATGGTTGTTTGAGCCACTCATCCATTTTGTCACTGAACCCCAGATAGGTCAAATGACCAAATGCTGGGATAGGACACAGCTGTCTAAACAAGGACATTAATGCCATTTTAGATTTCATTAGATAATCCCACCTAACCCCCAGATGATTCTCTGCTAAGACTTATATCTTCTTTAGGTGCTGTCTTATAACTGACAGCCCCAAACACTTGTCTGGGATAACTTAAAACATCTCCAAAACCACTAGACAACATTATTAAGTATCTAAATTGCATCCCAGGTGTCTGTTAGTATGAGTCCCATGAGGAATTACCAGTCTGCAAATGGGTGAAGTTGAGCACAGACTTGTGACAGTCTGATGAGGATTTATAAAGAAAGTTGTCCAGACAAAGCACAAATAGAGATTAGGACACTTGTGCAAGACAACTTTTCTATAGAAGTAGTATGATCGTGGGCCAAGAAAGCTTGCCTGAATTCAGGAATGTCCCTCAAATTCATAAGTGTTTGGACACATGCCCAAAACCTCTATGATCTGGGGAGCTGAACTGAGACTAACACTATGCAAATATTTTGTAGAACTCTTCCAAGAGATTCAGATACTCCTGGTCAATGTTTTACCTCCCCTCTTTTGGATCAATCTGGTCATTTTCAGCCTTGAACAAAGACAATCTGGCAGGAGACTATACTCCACTGAAAAATATAAAGGAATTATTTATTGGTTTACATGCATAAGAGATAGGTAGTATCTAATGAGCTACTAAAGTAAACCTTTGTGTGCTTACCATTTTTGATAAGACATCTGAGTAACTGTTGGCCTCTGCAGCTCCTAGGAATGAGTATTCTCAGTGTTAGTGAGTTGCCATCTTCCATGGTGATAGCAATAATGACTCAATTTTCTGATTACTCATGCCAATGATCCAGTGACTCCTGGCTTACCTTTGTGTTGGCTTGTTTGGTTTTGGTTGGTTTTTTTTTTCATTCATTGGGGTTTTTTTGGTTCATTGGTTTTTAGGATATTATACCTTTCTTTCCTTCTTAAGTCCTTGAGATACTAGCAATCCAAGGTAATCTATCGAACCTCTGTCTTTAATTTTGCCTTTCTTATCTCTACAGATTTCCTTGGAGCTCTTTCTAGTAACTTCATGTTTTTCTCAGAAGACCGGGCCAGAAGCTTGCAGTAGTGTTGTATCAGATCTAGGCTTTGTATTATTGGAGAAGAGGCAGCTCCATCTCTAGGAGGGAGAAGGAAGGTTTCAGAGGATCTAAGAGAAAAGAAAGGCTACAGATGGTACCAGGGAGCCAACTGGTTTCTGAAGCTCAAAATTATAAAGCTGTAACCAAAAAGAGTTCAGAGCTTAAATGCCCAAAGAAATTGTATGTTTATTCTGCAAGGACTGAGTACTTCATGTCATATGAATAGAGTGAAAAGGAGGGGAAATGCAGCATAGCTGAGAAAAAGCATTGGAATAAAAACCAAGCAATGAACTGAGGTCAAGTGGCTTCCATGCTCTGCTGCACAATGATTTGCCCTGTACACTCAATAATGTTTTGGAAGCCAAAAGATAGAAGAAATGTTAAGGAAGGCAAAAGCTGTCAGTAGAGAAAACAGCATCAAATGAAGATGATGTCATGGAAAGAGAAGACAGATACCATAAAATGTTAAGGATAGTGAAGTCTGTGATCCCATTTTAATAAAAGTTTACTGATTTCTGCCCCCCCCCCCTCCCCCCCCCCCTTTAAGGTACATTGGAAAAATGAAATTAAAAACACTGGCATAGGATCTTATTCTTAGGAGGTTCTAAGTTTATTGAAACAGAAAGGAGCAGCTGTTGGCCTTACAAACAAAACAGAAGTCAGAGAAAACAATTTATAGATGACCTATACCACAGATTAGAGATGCTCTGCAAGTGATATTTCGAGTTTGTAAGAGTCAAAGAAACTGTATGTTTACACTGTGGGAGCTGAATAAATCATGTTTTATATGTTAGAGAAAAGGGTAAATCCTGGATGCATAATTCAAGAACAGTTTCTGTACAGTTGATGAGCTACAAAGGAAATAAGGTAATTTCATTTTCCTTTTAGAGATGTTTTCCCACCAGCTTTTCTGTATTTATGCATTTTCTTCTGCACGTAGATGAGAAACCAATGGAAAAACCGTGCACTTGGGGTCCAGGGAAGAAGGAGGTGGGTTTTGGCAGGAGAAAAGATCCTGAGAACAAAAAGCTGCATGAAGACTAATACCAGGGGATGCCCAGGGACCTTGGCCTGTGACACCCAAGACTGGTAACTGTGAGCAGTTCCACAGCAGAAAGTGGCATAACCTTCTGCCTGACCTTCCTGGAGCAGCAGTGATTTCCCTGCAGGAAAGGGAAGTCAAGATCTAGTGAATGTAATGCTGTGGGAGAGAGTGAGCAAGCAAGTGTGTGATTTAACCAAGCAGGGTAAAAGCTTTAATCTTGTTGGTTCTTAATTAAATCCCAGTATTCAGATCCACTAAAGGTTTTCATTTACTCTGTCTCACTTGTGACAGTAACACAAGTCACATTCTTAGTATAGTATAATTTCTGAAACTAGCATCTCATTCTCAGAATGTTTAGAAATAAACAAAAAAAAAAATTATAAACATTAATTTACAAGAAATATCAACTATTAGTGTTACTGGATGCTCAAGAGACACATTTTGGTGATTAATTTATCATGACAATTAACAAGATTCACACCCGTTTCCAGTTTCTAATATTTTGTATAATTTTCCATTACAATAATTATGAGACTAAAGAAGAAAAAGAAAAGAAGAAATAGATTATCTATTGGTCTTAGGCAGACCACCAGGAGATATGGTTTACTTTTCATCTTTTTTTTTTCTTTTTTTCTTTTACTAACAAAATGTTGATATGAAATACCTGCTAGGGGATATTACTGCTTGTCACCCTTTACCTGTCAGTACCATTCTTTAACAGTAACTGAGAGGAATCTGGTAAATCTTGAAATCTTCTATCATTTTATCTGCAAAGACTGGTCTGCAAGGAGCTGTTAATTCTGGAGAAGGCATGCATATTGTTTGCCAATGTAATGTAAACCCCTAAACCCAGACAAGCTTACAAGAGAAAATAGACATTTATTCCATAAAAGCAAAATTACAACTATTTTTCAGCTACAGTGTTACAAGAGAGAAAAATCCAACAATGAAAAGTAATTTTAGAGTGTATCTGACAAAAAAAAAAAAGCTCTCTCCTGTCTACTTAAAGTGTGCTAAGACATCATTCAGTCATGGAAAATGAAGAAACAGCTCAGCAGGCAACTATTTTGTAGATGTTTTACTTCTCATAGTAGTAGTGATAGAGAGATTCCAAATCATGCCTGGAAAAAAACCCCTTTGTTTGAGTGGATATGTCTCAAAGGAGTTTTTTAATTTTGCAGAACTATATACTTTGAGGGAAAAACGTAGTTGGAAAATGAAACAACATCATCCTAATTTTTATTTTTTCTACAAAATTACACCCAATACTGTCAGTAACTATCCTAAAAGATAGAAGATGATGGTATAGAAGTGGAAAAAAGTTCATTTGTTCAAGTTGAAGAATATAATTGCAGTGACTTTACTGCCTGTTATATCACAAAAATTATGTGCAATGAAAATACCAGGGAATACTGACAAATAATTACAAGACAATGGTATAAATATTGTATCCCAGGAAAGGTCAAACTTATATTAAAACATGGAAGTATTATATTCCATGGCATTATTTATATTCATGTGTTTAAGAGATAGGTAATTCCTCCTAATTTTTTCAAGATATATAATTTAATTATTTCAAAGCTATAAACCCATGTCCTATTATCTTATAACTGTTCGGTTTGATATCAGACAGGCAGGAGTAAAATTCCAAGAATCTGTAATATGTGAAAAAGGAAGTGTGCTTTAGAATAAATATATATTCAGTTTGCCCAGGTGGCCAAGAAGGCCAACGGCATCCTGGCCTGTATCAGAAATAGTGTGGCCAGCAGGAGCAGGGAGGTGGTTGTTCCCCTGTACTGGGCACTGGCGAGGCCGCACCTCGAGTCCTGTGTTCAGTTTTGGGCCCCTCACTACAGGAAAGACATGGAGGTGCTGGAGCGTGTCCAGAGGAGGGCAACCAAGCTGGTGAGGGGTCTGGAGCACAAGTCTGATGAGGAGCGGCTGAGGGAACTGGGGCTGTTTAGTCTAGAGGAGGCTGGGGGGAGACCTTATCGCTCTATAACTGCCTGAAAGGAGGTTGTAGCGAGGTGGGCGTCGGTCTCTTCTCCCAAGTAACAAGTGATAGGACAAGAGGAAATGGCCTCAAGTTGCACCAGGGGAGGTTTAGGTTGGATATTAGGAAAAATTTCTTCACCATAAGGGTTGTCAGGCATTAGAACAGGCTGCCCATGGAAATGGTTGAGTCACCATCCCTGGAGGTATTTAAAAGATGTGTACATGTGGCACTTAGGGACATGGTTTAGTGGTAGACTTGGTAGTGTTAGGTTTACAGTTGCGCTTGATGATCCCAAGGGTCTTTTCCAACTTAAATGATTCTATGATCCTATGATTCTATGACACTTCCCACCCTCACATCCACCCCTTTTTACAACACCTGAGAAAATTGTCTGTCTTGTCAGATCCAACACAGATTCTCCATTCTGTATGACATAACTTAAAATAAAATTAAAAAAAAGCTTAAAAGTAAAATTTTCACCAAAATACCCCAGGGCCTAACTAAATACACTTTATGTCTGATCACCAATGAAGTCAAGCAAAATCAAGTAACTCCTCTAACTACAATACAATGAACTTACATAGTCAAAGAAAAGAAGTACTTACATGACTTACATGATACTTTCCTTCCACACCCTTACATTTTCAATGTAGAAACAACTAATTATTCCATTTTTTCTTCACTTCCTTTTATGCTTCAAACTCAGCTTTTTACTTTTAAACCTTATATGCCAACTACCAGCTCAATCTTACTTTTGCATTTTTGTGACATCCTAAAAATTTCACTCTCTCTCTAGTTCTTCCACATGTTAATTTTGGAGACTGTCACTTCTTGCGACCATGTGAAATGAACAGCACACAATATGGTTTTAAAAGTGTATTTTCACAAAATTATCCAGTGAAAATCAATCCTAGTGATGACTTTTGCATTTTTTAGGAATATTTATTTTAAAAAAAGACTAAGATTCCCC
This sequence comes from Astur gentilis, assembly GCF_929443795.1. Taxonomy (NCBI): domain Eukaryota; kingdom Metazoa; phylum Chordata; class Aves; order Accipitriformes; family Accipitridae; genus Astur; species Astur gentilis. The sequence continues at coordinate 14,820,662 of NC_064892.1, forward strand.
ATTTTAGTAACTGCATTTTTCTGACATCTCTTTTAGTAAAAAAGCTTTTTGCTGATATATTGATGTTGCAGCACAATAATTTTCTTTTCTCCTATTTGCTCTTGTCAGAAGAGACCTAGAATAACAAAGATCAGAGCTGGAAAAGAAAACATCCCTACCAGTATGCTGGTACCTGTATGTAGCACTGAGAGCTCCCATACTTACAGAGACCTAAATTAATGGGCAGGAAAAAATTCTACACATCAAGGAAACCTACTTATGTTATTTACTAAATAAAACAAAACAAAACAAAACCCAACCCATCCCTCCCAAAATACCCAATACATCAAATGACTTGGTGTCAAAAAAGGATCTTAAACAAGATAAACCTTTAGAAAGACCTGATATCCTTAAAAAATAAATCATGAAGAGATAATCTGAATTTTTGATAGAAAAAGTTACAGCACTTGAGTCTTCTGCTAATAAAGAATATATATCAGGACAGAGAAATTGTGGATGTCTGCCATCTCAGTTGATTTCTTAACACAAGCCAGTTATAATTGCAAAGAGCAAGACCAGCATTTTTGCTGTCTAGACTATGAATAATGTACAAATTACAGAATTCCAAGATTTTTCATGTGATATGAAAGAAATAAATTTGTAAGCAAAGCTGACCTACAGTTTCTGAACTTAACAACCGTATATTTATAATTACTTCCTTAATTCCTGTCACTGATTAGATATATAGGATTTTTTTTATCTCCATGTGCTCCATTAAAACTGTATCATGCATTTTTAGTTAATATGAAAAAATGTTTATGCTATTTATACACAAATTATGTCATGCCTTATTGTAAACAGCAAAACCTTGAATTACTATAATCATTATGTAAACAAAAAAAAATACAGAAAAAAAATGGAACTGTCCTGGTTTCAGCTGGGATAGAGCTAACTGTCTCCCTAGTAGCTGGTACAGTGCTGTGTTTTGAGTTCAGTATGTGAAGAATGTTGATAACGCACTGATGTTTTCAGTTGTTGCTCAGTAGTGTTTAGACTATAGTCGATTTTTCAGCTTCTCATGCCCAGCCAGGTCACAAGAAGTTGGCACAGGACACAGCCAAGGCACCTGACCCAAACTGGCCTACGGTGTATTCCATACCATGGGACGTCCCATCTAGTATAGGAACCAGGAAGGGGGGGGCGGGGAATCGCTGCTCAGTGACTGGTGGGGTGTCGGTCGGCGGGTGGTGAGCAATTGCACTGTGCATCATTTGTACATTCCAATCCTTTCATTATTGCTGTTGTCATTTTATTAGTATTATCATTATCATTACTAGTTTCTTCTTTTCTGTTCTATTAAACCGTTCTTATCTCAACCCAGGAGTTTTACTTTTTTTTCCCTGATTTTCTCCCCCATCCCACTGGATGGGGAGGAGTGAGTGAGCGGCTGCGTGGTGCTTAGTTGCTGGCTGGGGCTAAACCACGACAGGAACAAAACAGACAACCCCCCTCAAGCATTTAATCCATAGTGCATTACCATTGACCCATTTAGTGCAGGGAGGACACAATAAATCAATGTTTGTTAACATATGCATAAGTAGAAAAAGGCAATTTCATGGGTCAGGCAACATAGTCATGAAACGTCTCTGAGGCAGTGGTGCATCAACTGTTGAGAAGGACAAAGACAAAAAGACAAAAATTCTTTTACTTTCGTGTGCATTCTGAATTCATTTTTGTTATGATTTTGGTCAAACTCTCGCTTTTGTGTCAATAGCAATTGTTAGCAACATATCCATAAAAATTTGGATAAGAGTTTAAAAGATTTGAAGTAGTGTTGTTTAAGTGATTGAGGTGGTGAAGAAAGAAAAGAAAAACAACAGCATACAATACAATCCAATCCACAAAATTTTGTTATAGAAAGTTTCATTTTAGAGCTGGATCTGAACCTTCACTGGTCCAAAGAGATAGTTTATTTTCACAGTCAGTGGAGATCTAGATAGAAAAAAGTCACCATTTTGCCAAATTTGAGATCAACTCTCACCTGATGAAACAGATGGCAGAGAATGAAACAGTGTGTGTATACATGTTAGTATTACATGTGTCCACAAGATGCATACATTCCTAAAGCACAAAAACAACCATAAAATTGGATCCCTCTCCTGTAAACCAGGAATTACACAAGAAATATATCTGTCTTTAAAATCTCTTCCCTACTATGTTAACTTTATGCAGGTCCAAATCCTCTTTGAAATTTTTCCAGTGCTGTGTTTCTAGTAAGGCTCAGCTGACTACTTAATTCATAATAGAACATTCTTCAGCTAAAAATATTAACCCTTTTATCCGCCTACCTTGACCTTCACATTAGCATGTAAGGAATATAACAGTGAAAAGCAGATGCTGAATGTTTATTAGACATCCTAGCATTTTCAGTTCTGTTAATTTAGAGCTGAACAAAGGTATCAAGAAGTTGCCTTTTTCTATTATTTAGAAGGAATAATTTATGCATTTTTAAAATACAGCATATCCTGGCAGAATTTTAAAAAAAGGGAAAAGAGAAAAAAAAGAAAAGGAAAAAAAGAATAAATCTTATGCATGTATGCTTTTTAATGATTTACTGTTTAAAAAAAATAATAAAAAAATCACTGCCCTTCTAGTAATACAAACTAGCTGGGTTTTCCTTCCCGAGTAGAGGGTATTTAGTTTCATCTCAGAGTTTTCAAAAGCATTTAATGGATATTTAAAATGATAATGCCTAAGGTTTGAACTCTTCAATCCTCATTCATATAAATGAATACCATATAAATCATATAAACGTATAAATGTTATCAAATTGAGTTAAGTTTGTTGAAGTAAAAAGACAAAAACTTGGCCATATTTTAGTTTTGGCTTTAAATATTAAGTAATATCACAATTAAAGTCTCTTCATAACAGATATCGATTTAATGCTAAAGTGTGTTTGTATTTGAATGGTATTTTTAAGTTAAGGTTTAATTATCATGTAGTTGCTTCTATATTGTTGTTCATGGAAAAGTACATTACTATCATGACACTGATCTCCAATGAGTAAAGATTACTTCAGGAGCAAACATATACCAACTTGTCTATTGAAGTAACTTCTAATGACTGTATTAACATTGTGTCCAATTTACTGGTAGTTATGTCATACAAATTATAGTGTATGGGAGAGGAAAAAAAGAAAGAAATGAAAATGTGTACTATTTTTTTGGCATTTCCTTCTACATGCTGGAAATATTAAAAAAAACCCAAACCAACCAATCAACCAACCAGAGCTGGGTAGGCATGCTCAAGGTGTCTTTCTTTTGGAAGGTGCTTTGGGTTGGTTTCACCCTCTGACAGGGCATTCATTATAGGGTAGACAAACATTCTGTTATGCAGTGGAATGTAAGGTAATACAGATTCCTTCAAAGAGCAGCATTAAATAATTGAATGAGGTGAACAGTACCAATCTTCTGTCTCCCGTGCTCCCTTCTTTTTTTTCCCCTCTCAATTACTTTACCACTATCATTCTGTTTTAAGACGAACCACAGCAGGATTAAGTGCAAAAGCAAAAATTCCAAAGACAAGAAGAAATCAGTTTTAGGTAAGCCATTATCAAATCATCTGCACATTTCATAACAGGAGCTTTACACTTCCAGGCCCCATGAGCTATGCAAGCTATGCAGGTAGCACATGATCTAGTTTCTAAAATGGTACAGAAATAGGATCTTACTGGGCACCTGTTTCCGCTTATAGACCAACTCATGTCACTACTTTTTCACTATTGTGTCCTGCTTTATGAAGACGTTGCAGATGTTTGTTCAGAAATCAGTACTAAGATTTATTCACATCACATTGGGTAGAGGTAAGCTGGGAAGGGAGAAGCAGCATTTTAGACTTCAAACTCAGCACTCTGAAGGGCCTAAAGGAAAGGACAATGGCCTTCATATTGTTAGGGTAGCCCTAGTAGCTAATCTGTGCTCAAAAGGATAATGTAAACCATCAGCACAGGCCAATTTCTAATGCATCAAGGCATACATACAGGAATATTTGTTGATTTTTAAGTAGGCTATAGTGTTCTAATTTTGAATGGAATCAATAGTCTCATCAGAAGTAAGGAAACTTAGGCTATCTTATCTCTATTTTTATTTTCTAGTGCATGTTCTAAAATAGATTCAATACATGGTAATTTAGTATCTCACTTTATATATAGATTGCAAAAAAATGGACTTAAACACTAGTCTGTAAACTCCAGATTTTAACAAAGCAATTGCTTTGACTTCTGAAGACAAAAATGTGCATCTAGTAATTAAGCAGTTAAGATGAACAGCACCTGAATTATTCTTAGATAACATCACACCTTGAGGACACTATAAGACATGAAATGAAGATTTTTTTTTTTTTTTTCCACTATTGAAGATCTGGTATTAACAGACTCTCTTGATTTTCTAAGATAATGGCAAATTAAAACTATTGCAAGAGATAATTAAAAGCACAAACATATACACATGTACACATACAAACTGCAGCATATAAGAACTCTGTACTATTAATTTAAATAGTTCAAAATCCCTCTGACAACCCTAGTAAGCCTTACTGTCATTAATCGCAACTGACCTGATCAAAAAAACCCCAATTCCACCCAAAACACCAAACTGCTACAGTTTTAGTATACACATGCATTAAGGTTTTACTTTTTATACAAAATGGTTATTTGCATTCTAACACTCTGCTGTAGTTGCTTCATCTTATGAATGCTGTTTCAAGTACAAGCCCTTCATTTTATTTATATCTATCTATATACACACGTATATGTATATGCGTGTATGTGTGTGCGTCGTGGTTTAAGCCCAGCCAGCAGCAAAGCACCAGGAGGCTGTTCGCTCACTCCTCCCCCCTCCCCCTCCCGACGCCCCCGCCCACTCCGCCATTATATACTGAGCATGACGTCACTTGGTATGGAATAACCCCTTGGCTAGTTCAGGTCAGCTGTGCCGGCTGTGGCCCCTCCCGGCTCCCTGTGAAAATTGACTCCATCCCAGCTGAAGCCAGGACATTATATATGCAAAAACAGAGACTGAAACCATAATTAATATATCTTTTAATGGGATATATGCATATGACTCAATTTGCCCCATTCAATTCTAGCAATACATCCAAGATTGTTAAATTGAGTTCAGTCACCCCCGGCACTTTCAAAGACAAAGGACAGAAAAAGTAGTGTCTGCCTCTGTTGATTGTAGTCATATTCTGGAGAAACCAGTTCTTAATAGAGATGTGATGTATCTATGTCTTCGTTTAGTAAAATTACTCAAAATCAGAGTCAGATTACGTTATATAATAGTACAGAGAAGTCCACTAGCTATTGCTAAAGAGAAAGAACAGGTACTTAGCAAAAAAATTGCTGGTTCTGCTTGTTTTCTTCTAAAAGAAGAGGAAAAGAATTAAAATGTATTTCAAAGTAAATATTATGGTTCAACAAAATAACTCAGGACTTCAGCTTCTTGGTTTGTGAAGAATAGTACGTCTTTTCTGTTTGTCTGTCCACTGTTTCTATGGTATGTTCTATTAAAAGAATTCACCAGGTCATAGAGAGGAAGGCGCTCTCCTTCTGGCTGGTCAAAGTCAGATAGAAACCTCTAGAAAGAGAAAAATAGCAAACTCTCCAAGAGCAACTGAATAGCCCAGTTGGAAAACAGGTACGTGGTCTTCCAGAGGCACAGAAGAAATGATGCTTTACTCTAGGAACATATAAAGGCCTATTAAAGACTGTGGCCCCCCGAAGTGATCCTAAAAGTTGCTAGTTTAAGAAAAAAAAAGGAGAGGTGTCATTCTGCAAGGGGCCAGTGGAATTTTTAGCATGCCTTTTGTATTACAGTCTATCTTGACTATATCTAATTTTCTCTGTGTTAAAAGTTCATTCCAAAGTCCTTAAGGTGTTGTTTGGTTTTGGTTTTTTTTGGTTTTTTTTGTTTGTTTGTTTGTTTGTTTGTTTTTTGGTTGTGTTTTTTTTTTTTTTTTTCTGGGAGGGAGGAGGGTTTGTTGTTTTGTTTTGTTTTCTTATAAACCAATGTATTTGAGATTAGAAGCCCTTTCAGCATTTCTGACGTGCTTACTGAACACAGATGAGGAGGCATATCCAGATTAAAGATCAGCATGACTTGCAGGCTGGTCACAAAATTCATGTATCTATGAATAACAGCTGTGTGATAGTTAGTACAATGGTTTTAGTAGATATCATCATCACCAGAGCATATGCGGTGTGTTCCGGCCAGAACAAAAATGGCTTGAAGCAGCATCCAGAAGAAAAGTTGAGCTGAATAGTTATGGAAACTTAAAACCATATAAACTCTATAACAACTGTATTTCTGTAGGTCTAAAAATTTTACATAAGCAAGATTTTGTTATGTTGCAGTTTCTATTTTTTGTAAAGCATTAGTGGAAGCTGGAAGCCAAATCAGAGACTTAGAAAAAGAACCTTGGGTGTTTTGCTAATTACAAAGAATTCATGGCCAGCTGGAAGTCAGAGCAATGTGTGCTTAACAGCTCTGAATAGTCTATGTTTTACATGTGGTAGTCTGTGCATATTTGCTCTGATTGCTCAAGGGGAAATAATTACTGTTTATGAAAGATTGTCCATTATTCCCCAATTAGAGAGAAAATACATTCTATAACAGGGAAAATCTGGCTGCTATTCTGTAGACTTTGAGGGAAACCCTTCCTAAATAATCCCAGTTATGTTATTCATGCAAGGTGATTCATAAGCAAGGGGTCAAAATCTGCTGAATTTTTAAATATAACTTAAATCACTATGAACTTACTGCAAAATTGTAATTGAACATAAGACAGCATACGAAGTGTAAGGAATTCTTGTTCAGTTGTGATTTTCTTTCTTCCTCCATAATCCGGGGATCAAAAGGACAGGAACACAAAAAAATACAGTACATGAAAGAATGCAGCCTACTTCTCAGTTTCTGACCCAGAAACTGACCAGACAAGGTTTCAACTTCTCCTTCCCCATCAATTCTTTGTCTTGGGGGAAATATTTGGAGAACAGTATCTATGTCACACATCCCCCTAGGATTGGTGTCTGCATGGGTCTAGCTGGTTGATTAAAGCAACCTTAGTGCTATTTACAGTTCATTAAGGCAAAGAGACAATTGCTTCTATTCTTACTTTAATTGGTTAATTATAAAGTTTAGATTAAAACTTAATTTTGATGGTAGTATACACAGATTTGGAGTAAGGAAATTCAGCAATATATGAAATCTCTTGCTCCAAGAAAGATCTAACAGAAAATATTTCTTAGTGATGACATTAAAAAAATTGATAAACAACAAACAAGGTCACTATACCATCATCCAGAGGCAATGCTGCAAAAGCATTGTGTCTATTCTGAGACTTAATTAAAGATGAAAGATGCCCCCCAGTTTCTATTAGGAATGGTCTTAAAAGAAGTAGTATTTCTGGGTCTGGTATTTCTGGTATTAATTTTCATTTTACTAATGTTCATTATTTTACAGATAATAGTATTTTAGTCCAAGGTTTTGAACTCGCCATGGGTCAGTCTGTGCTGTTCACATTGGAGTTGTGTTTGTGGTCTATAGAGGCAAGAGTATTTGTTCCTTGACAAAATAGAAGAAACACTATTCCAAGTATGAACTGTCAATTGTACATTTTCAACTTTTTGTGGTTTTATGACAAATATTATCTGGGTTTACCTAATCTTGTAAGGCTTTTTCCTGTTTGAATAAAGCTATAGCCTAACTCAGAGAGCCAAGTCACTTCCCATCTACCCACACTAACTTCATACTGGCTCCAGATTTGGACACAAATGAGGCCAAGATCTGCACCTTGATTTCTACCAAAAAGGAGCCTGTGTATGCAAGTATGCAAGTTGGATCAGTCTCAGGGTACTGCAACCGGCCTGCTGGAAGCCTCAGCATGCACTGAAAAGTCAATTAAGTTATATTTTAAAAGCCTTTCACTAACTAAAAAAAACAACCCAACCCCCCAAAACCAACGTATTTTTAAGAAAGATGTTAAGATCAGCTTAAACTATTGCATGTCTCCTGTCAATTAAATAGCTATGGAGACAAGCAGATGTCTGCAAGCACATATGATCAAATAAATTTCCACAAAGTTTTCTCTAAAGGGAAAACAAATAAATGCAAATTTTTAAGAGTGGGAGATCCTAAACAATCAAATAAAAAATATTACGTAGCAGGTACAGGCCTGGTCATATTCTATAGTGTATTGATGTAATTCCATACAACTTCACAAGAGAAGATATAGGTGTTAACCTCAGGTCCCTCAGGCTTGTAAAATTGTACATTTCTCTATCTAAATTATTTTTACAAGATTTAGTATATATTTTCTTTTTTTACATAGAAGATTGGTAATCCAGATATGGAGCTGAAGAAAGGAAACAACAGTAATTTCTTTCAGTTTGTAACTGTGAAATACTTATTCTGCTTATCTGACAAGAGTAAAACATGTATTATCCTTGCTGTTCCTCTGGGCTATTCTACTGTTCAGAAATAGTTATTCAGGTTATCTTTCTGTCTTGTTCTGTGATCACTCTATGGCTTACCAGGTTGCATTTCTATGCTAGACATCAAATTTCTAAAGCTTTTTAAAGTATCTGTAGAAATCATCTGCATATGATCCCCAAAGAGAGACAGGAATAAATGTGACATAGCTATATAAACAGTATCTTCTCCATAGGAAGAGATAAGTATTCCTAGGGTATTAGGCTACTGCAGCACAGTTTTTCACTCCGGTGTACCTGCATGTGCATTGTGGTCCTTAGTGTGTTATCAGTACAAGAAAGAGCCTACTTTGCAAAGAAATGTTTAACTTCAGGCACATTAGCAATCCAATTCATGTTAATAGACCTATTCATGTAACTATACATGTGAAAGTTTGCAGAATTAAAATAAATTCCTCTGATTAAATATCTACATTTATGTTTGTGAGTTAGTGGACCCTCACAAAAATGAAGTGAGCTTAATTTTCCTTTTGTTTTTAAACAAGATTTTCTTGATCCATGAGAAAAAAAGAAAAGCAGTATAGCAATGATAAAAAAAAAAAAAAAAAATCAAGTTAACTTAAAAGGACAAAGGGAGAAGAGAAATTTAGGTCTGAGTGCTAGATACATATCTGAACTCTTCAGGGTCATGAAATCTATGCCAGCACTGATATGTTCTTTGGCTGAAAGCACAGCACATTACTTTAGTACTGTCTCTCAGTCTATTAAAAATCCAACTGTGAAAAAAAGGTCAAATGAGAGCTGACAAAATGACTTAGATGCTTCATTTAATGTTGCAGTTGTTTCTTTAGTTCAACTATTATTTTTTATCACCTCGGTTTCATGGTCCAATTATTTTGGTAATAGTGGTAGAAAATAATAAGTATATCATAATACTAGGCTCATTTTGTAAACTGAGTGTAGGCTGAATGTGCTACATTATTACAAGGGGTTTTTTTGAATAATTAAACTAAAACCAGGACAAGATCTCAGTTCCCTGAATTTCAGGTGCCTGAAGCCTGCTGGAATGGCTAAAAGCAGAGCTCAAACAGTACTGGACTAGTACGTTATTAAGAACCCAGACTCCATATCATTTCCGTCTACCTCCAATACTTGTATTGTATCTAATCCCAGTGCAGTCGATTATTCTCAGACTTTCTCCAAGGGCATGAAGTATGGGTATTGGAGCCTTCCTAATTTCTAGCTCCACTGAAGACAAGTCCACAAATACCTCTTCTATGTTCTCTCACGACTATAGACATGAGCCAGCTTCCTTTCCATCACTGCGGCCGAGAGTCCGCCTCAGATTCTGTCAAAAAATGTTCAGGCTGCCAATTTTAGAAAAGACAAGAGATTCCAGCTGCCATAACTTTTTAGATTCCTTGCCGCACAGAGATAAGGACACTTATGCTGACTGTCAAGTGCAAATTATTTATTTTTTTTTTCTGTTTTGCTGACGTTGCTTTGCCTGGGAGAAAAATAGATAACCACATGATAATCAGACTGACTTTCTGCAATGTGAATTCTTGCATTACCATTTTATAATTGCATTAATTAATTCTGAGGTCTTTTTCCTATACAGTGGTTTTATTTTGTGAGAGTTTTCTTCATTATCTCTAAGCTGAAGCCGCTTGACTTTGATAAACAATATAATAAGCAAACAGAACTGGAGACAGGTGACATTATGACAGCCATGTTGCTTATTCTCTTGCACTTCCCATCAGAAGCTGTTATACTTTAAAGGAGCTAGATGTGCCTTGCTGCAAATTAGGCTGTCCTGCAGCTGGTCCTGCAACCCTACAAGAGCATGCTCAGGCTCTGAACTTGCCCAGCTCTCACTCTGACCTCTGGTCAGCTTGTGGCCAAGGTCACCTCAGACCTGGAAGCTGCAAAGCTCTTCCAGCTCCAGGGTTCAGACATGGATATGGACTCAAGCAGGTGGCTGAGCTTTCCTTGAGTTTGAGTGTTCTTTCTTCTGGCACAGTTCTATCTTAGTTTTTCCGATATTCCAGTATCCCTTTTCTCACTTCCAAAGCCATATTCACTGATCCAAGAAGAAAATTGACATGGATTCCATGATCCTGTAAGTGATAAGACTGATCTCAAATTTTAAAAAATTACCAAAAAAAAAGAAAAAAGAAGTTTATCTAGAAAAAAGGCAGATGCGATTCAAGTGTTATCATGTCATTTCTCCTGGGAAGGTATATTTTGTTCTTTGAGGCACTAGGTCCCTTGACGATGGCAGAAGTCTGAGGAATACTTCGAAGAGGTGTTACTTGCTGAAGCCATTTATGCCAGGATCATCAAAGATTTTAGTTGTTTGCAGCTTAAACATCATATCTACTGATCAGCCAGGGCGATCTCTAGAGGAAATATTTATTGAGCTGAATCATCCTCTGGAGATGCCTCTTTTTCTTAATTAACTAGTGAGTTGTGGATGCCCATGAGTTAGTAGGTCCCTCCTTCCTTCTCCCCTACTTCTCTCCCTCCCTGCCCTGTGGCACCAAGGCCATGGTAGGGGCAAGACAGGGCTCTCTCAGGGGGCCAGGATGGCCTTGACAGGTTGGAGTCAGTCCCTTCTGCTCCCACTCTCCTGTGACTTTTGCTGTTGTGGATTAATGTACATATAGGTGAGAAAAAAGAAACTGGTGAAATCTGAATACTAAGTGTAAGGAAGCAGAAGGATCAGAACACTGGTGAACAAAAGCATTAAAAACCCCCTTCCTCCTATGGATTAAGTCCGTGGAAGAAGAGTAAGGAGGCAAGAGCAATTGCATGAATAGAGAGAGCGCAAGCAATTCTTCATTCTGTTATGAAGACTACTGGAATTAAACTGCAGTGGCAAATGTATGCAGTTATTTCTCCTGGAAATACAGGGTGACAAGATGTCTTAGCAGTTTCTTGAATTTTAGAGAGACAGATTCTTTTCTTTTTTTAATCAGTGCTACCTGAGCAATAGTCTGTTCTGGTTCTCCCCTTCTCACTCTTTCTTCCACTTCCTGAGGGGTAGAGAAAAAAAAAAAAAAGAAAAAAAAAGAAAAAAAGAACAGTAGTAGACTTGAGTAACGAAAAAGATTGGCTCCAGTGATCCAATGTACTGTTTTTATGGAAACTGGCTATCTCTTAAGGTTTTCACAGAGCTATTCACTGAAAACCCCAAATCTGTACTGCAGGGCATATAACCACATCATAAGAAACCATGGTCTTCTGCTAGTGATATATCATAGAATCCTCTTCTTGGCAGGCACTTTGATGTGTTGTCTTACAAGAAAGATTGAGTAGGATAAAAGTCTTCAGTCTTTATGCAGCCATGGGAGACTGATTTCCATCTCATATGGAAAAAATAATTTTATGCCTCACAGGTCTATTTCAACATAAGCTATAATGCCAGACAGTAAAGAGAGTTTTTAATTTTAATACTTTAAAGCTGTCATTTTTGGGTTTGCTTTGTTTAGGTTATCATCCTTCTAGCATATTTCTGGATCAGTTTCAATATCAAAAGCAAAAGCTGCTTTAATAACCAGAGGACAAAATCAGCTATGCAGTTCTTCATGTGCAATGCCATTAAGCAAATGTAGGCAAACCTAATTTATATAAAGTCTAAACCACCTACATGGTAGACAGAGTAGTCTACAAGAAAGTTGAAAGATTTTGACCCTGCTTACAGACCTCCACTACAGTAGCTGCACAGAATTAATTGGAGGCTCAGTACTCATGGTTTGTCTGAAACATTTTGAAGTTTCTTTTCTCGTCCCTGAAACCAAAATATGCTTTTTGTTTAAGACTTAATTATAGAAGATCATTTCAGTGCAAGCCTGCTAGGAGACAAAACACAGAAAATATCACATTTTAAAAATACAAATATTTCAGGCTGAAAATTAAGAGATCAGGCTCATTTGCTTTTGACATATACTTCTTACTATACCTTGAGTAACTTCCTCAATTTGTCTGATGCATTTACCCCATTAAATCTGCAAGAAAATAGCAAGCATTTTCTTTGCTTTTTCCTCCTCAGTATCCTTCCTATAACATTCCAGTCTTCTTTTTAAAACTGCTTTCTGAATTAGTTATATTAATATGTTTTTCTATCTATAGGAAAATCATCACAGCCTTTCAGTAATTTCCCCGGTCTCCTATTATCTCTTTCACCCCTGCACATACAGACACACAATCACACACTATTTTTTTTCTTAGCTGGAAAATGTGAAAATATATCACAAAATCAGAAAGCTTTATACCCAGTATGCAATGCTGTAACAAGTAAAGTGTTGCCCAGTTAAGAAACAGGTTCCATAGTCCTTTTCTGTGGTTTCTTTGCATTTTCATCATAAATCTAATCCACAGTGAAAGTCATCATGTATAATTTGGAAGAATGTTCTCATTTGGGAGCTCTTACTGTTGTGGAGAGGGAAACTGGAATGATAGATGACCTTGGCAATGAATCCAAGGAACAGCTGTGCTGGTTTCTTGGAAGATATACATTCACATACAGTTGAAAATATTCCTATACAATACTTCATAAATGCCATAGCTTCCAAAAAAGGATATATAGCTCAGTAGCTGCAAGAATATTTAAGCTATGACCCCTATGAAATATATTTTTTCCCCAAATGATCCTACTAATGAACACTGAATAGATCTGGATATTTTCAAGTCTTTCATGAAGTGCATTATTTTGCACTTTGCAGCACTGTTATTTTTGAATATGTACTTAAACTTTTTCATTCAGCTCTTTAAGGATGCTGAATAATAGGGAAAAAATAATAATTTAGCTTACTTCAATAAGTATGTTGTTTGATAAATTTTCTACAGTCATCTCTGAACACCTCAAAAATTAAAGAAAAAATCTGAAATCTTCTCCAGATGTCTGATATTTCATCTAAACCAGTCATTAGAAGTATTTTCCTTCTATGTGTTCTGAAGCTTAAGACCAGTTACCATGATTGGATGAACACATTATACTTGATACGTTTACACTATTATCTTCAAGAATTCTGTTTGTTGCCTGACAAATATTAGATACTGTGAAACAACAGATATAAATAAATAAATACTGTAAAATCACCTTATGTCACAAAATAAGGTATGTTTTGAAGATTAATGTTTAAGATATTCTTCACTGCCTACAGAAGGTGCTTAAGGATAAAAAGAACAGTCATGTATTATATTAGTCAAATCTACTTGACCATAAATGATATAATTTTGATCAGATACTCTATTCTTCATGCAATTAAAAAGAGCACTTTTTAGAGAAGAACTACTTAACATAGCTGAGAGCATGAGAGATTTTGTATTGTAATTGTTTTGATGGGAGAAACTTGTCTTAAATGAGCTTATCAGTAGATTGATATGGACCATTTATGAAATACATTCCTGATATATTTTCAAGTCAAGTTGAAGACAGTGAATCATTGAATCTGTTATTTCACCTGCATGTAGTGATTATGAACTTTGGAATGACAGTATTGTACACTTTTGATCTGACAGTATAGGTGAGCAGCTAAAAAAGATGAACACTTCTTTGTACTGAGGGAGATATCAAATGCAAATACAAATTCATGCAATCTTGCTATTACAACAAGGACTTTAAAAGTATTGGTTATCTTGTCCAATGCTTTTAAAATTCTGCTTTGATTTCTGGTGGAAAATATTAGTCAACTCTAAGTCATAGAAAAATAAATATATGGAAAAATACATGCAATGGGACAGCATTATTAAATTTGTGCAAAGATATTGATGTTAGTCTCCATAGGCAATTACAAGAGTACCTCTGTTACTCATATAATTGTATGGAGCATTTCTTTAAATGAAGCAAAACAAAATACGCACCAAAACTAAGCTAAGGAAAATTCCATAGAACAAAAAAAAAAAAGATCCACCTTTATCTACACTAAACTGAGGAAGTGTTTCTTATGCAAAAAAATAAAGTAAATTATGTAGAATAGTTATTCCATTCTCTTTTTAATTCATGGTCAAAAAGCACAGAGAAATATTGCCTTTTAAAGACTTCTCAGAAAATGTTAGCAGAAAACTCAAAGTGGCTGTATTACATGTAGCACATTTGCTGCGTTAATTGTTCTGACTTGCCTTGTGATCAAGAGAGCACAGCTATGTGTCATTATATGAATATTTGCATTTCGTAACAAGAAAACAAGTAATTTACATTGTAATAGAACTATTCTTGTAATCTTTTTAAAATAAAAGCTTCTTACCGGGACATAAACTTAATTTTCCCAGTCTTTTAAAATATTAACTGGCTTTACATTGAAAATTATTGCAGGGATGATACACTCCTAACACAAAATATTAGCATAGCATTAATACTCCAATTTAAAGGTACCATTAATGTTCTCTTGTTCTGGTTTTCTTTAGAGTTATTACTTATGTTTGGACTATCAAAAAACCTCACTCATAATACTAGATAGCTATCTTCTAGGAGATATTTAAGCAGTAAAGAAAAAGACAGTTCTTTTCCAGGGAATTTTGAAACTGTCTTGTTTCATACTGTGATCCACTTACTGCATTAAGTTATCTCTAGTCTTCATGTGCTTGATGACAACAGTATTATTTACCCATATACAAACATGTGAGTCATAACCAAAAGCTGAAAGGATGCCTACTTCCCATTCATTGTTTTGCTCTCATTAACTTGCTGAGAAACTTTGTTGCAAGTTTTTGTACACTGGGACACTAAATTATTCAGAGTTGGAGATATCTGTATGCCTTTTTGTTATATGGCACTAAACTGTTTTCTGAAATTCAGCTTATGTCAAATGAAGAATATACAACCACTCATACAGTAAATATATATATATATATATATATATAACAATAATAACAACAAGTTAATCCAGTAAGCAGTCATGCCTTTGTATATCTTTGTTTTCAACATTTAGAATGAGGAATTAGCTAGATCAGGTGATACACTGTATCCTACTTACGTTGCTACACTTCTTTACCAGTCTGAATTTTCATTGCGTGCCTTGTATTACATTAGACACAGGGGTAATATAACCTCCTTATCTTGAAAGGACATTGCACCACTTCCTGGATACAGTATCATAATAACAAATTCTACTCTTCTCCAACCCACCGTTTATCTTTCTCTGTTGACTTAGGCAAATAAAGATTGCACAACAGAATGGCATGTGTTGTACACAGCACCTTCAAAGTGATTGTGATTATATTATTTTGAATTTTTCCTTGAAGAAAAATAATCTTACTGGGAAAATTTTTAAGTACTGATGCAACTATGCTGCGAAACTATTTATAGAGATTGCAATAATTGTTTTGTCTTTCAAACCCTCTTGGTATAAGAACAACACTACACTTATTGCTTTCCTTTAAAAAGTGTGAAGATGCAATTCAGTCATAGAAGGAATGCTAAGCAACTAAAAATGTTTTTGTCAGATTTTGTTCTCAATGAACACCTAGTGTTTTTCTTTCATAATTACATTGCCCTCAATATCTGTAGTGTTTTTCAGAAATGGAAGAGGAGTATTTTTATTTACTTCAAATTAATGGTGCAATAGAGACAGCTATTTAGAATTCTGGAAATATCTGCTGAGCTGCTACTTTGGCAGACAAAAGTAAATAGGGGGGACATGGTTTTAGACAAACTGATGTAAAGGACTTTTCCATTAAACTAAATCTGTATCTTGGGAACAAAGCCATATTGGTGCTCATGTGCACTAACAATCTGAATAGGAAGGAGTCACTTGTCTACATGTTTGGAAGTATCCACTCACTTTATTTTCTTACAACCATGAGGTTACAGTCTATTAGTATTTCATTATGAAAGCAAGTCAGAATCTGATGCCTGATTATCAATGTGACTGTGATCTGTGACCCACACTAAATCAGAGCAGATGTCTCTTAGCCACTCTGATATGGCCTTATGATACCGGCCACACATGCGTTTCAGTCAGCACTTTAGTTTTGTAGAGTCTTATTCTAATTTGCATTTAATTAGTTGACCACAAATTGGGAGACAGTTGAGTCTAGTTGTCAGTGAAGTCAGTGCTAATCACACCATCCTTGTTTCCTCTACCTTGCCCAATCAAGGAGAGAGGGATTTAAATAGGCAAGGTGGTGTCCTTTGGGTTTGGTACACCCAGCCTGGCCTCATTGTCCCCTTGCAGCCTGTTAACAGAGACGGTATGGAAGTGTAAGAGGTCATCTGCATCTGACTCCTGTGGTAGGTACCCACATCTACTCACATGAACAGTGATGTAGACAAGCGCCAAAGTCTCTGGGACTTACCAAACGAGAACCACTAAAAATAGATTTGGATACTGCTGTTCCATTCACCAGCAGTTCTCACACCCTGAAAAGAACATCACTGTTAACAAAACATTGGGTACTCTCACAGCCACAGGTATAAGTGACTGTACCTATGATTCTTTATAAAGGAAATATGAAGAAACTCAATAAATGTGCATGCAAATGAAACTAAATAGGTGTAGCTGACAGATCACATAAGCAAGTACATGAATCAGATATTGCTATGGAAGTCTGTTCAAAATGTCTTTGATTCTGAGAATATCCATTTAATTTTTTTTCAAGACAGAACCTTCCTGTAGTGACATTTAATTTTGACTTAATTTTCCAAATGGATATAGAATGTCTCTTTTTGTTTTGGTATTTTTTCAGGTGAAAAATATATGTAGTAGAACCTCTTCCTGTGTTAAGATATTCTAAAGCAAATGAAAATGCAAATAGCTACAATGCAGCTGTCAGCAATGCCCTTAGGCTGGTGTTCAGCAAACTGCATAGGAACCTGGTGATATTTAGTTGGAATTTAATTTTTGCATTGGAGAAGTGATTCAGGAAACTCCTGTGTAAGCAGACAACTGAAGTTTTAGGGACAAATGCTGCTGGGCCCCAGCAGTGGTGCTATGGGGCTGTTCAGTACTATGTAAGACTTTCAATAAATATTGGAGGACAGACAAAGTAAAGACTTAGAGACTTTATAGAAAATAAAGTGAAAAACCAAAGATAATCATACTTGGTTTTGATAATGACTTCCCCAGAGAAAGGAACTACAGCAGACCATATATCTCTGTTAGAAAAAATAGTGGAGACATCACTATGTAACTATTAGTTGAACTGGGAAAAAAAAAAAAAAAGAAAAAAAGAAAAAAAGAAAGAAGGGATGATCATTATGATGTGAAGAAAAAAATGACTTGTATAAAAATGAAAATTATTTAGATGGTTGGAATGATGTGGGGTTTTTTTTTCCAAGGGGTGGTCTTCAAATTGATCTTGTTTTATGTTTTCCTCCTGTTATCTTCATGTAAAATGCAGGGCTTTGCTGGTGAAGTTGAAACGCAAATAGCATAGACAAGAAACAGAATATCACATAGGAAGAACAAAAATAATATAAATAAGACAAAATACAGACACTCTTACAGAGTAATACCAACCATCTGTTCTCTAAGCTAGAACCTAACTATAAGTGTCTAAATAAAAGGATTATCATTTGATCACAGACCAAGTGTTAAACAGCAGTGTCAGAGAGCTTTTGAAAAAGCCAGCTGATGGCCAGGATATATCAGTGATGTATTTCTGGTAAGGACCACTAAGTTGTAAGCAGACATACCACAGCCTCCTGGGCTGCATTAAAACAGTGTTGCAAACAGCTCAAGGGAGATGATCCTGTGTCCTCAGCGCTGATGAGACCACATCTGGAATACTGTGTCCAGTTCTGGGCTCCTCGGTACAAGGGAGATGTACATACCAGACCAAGTCCTTGAAGATTAGGGACTGGAGAATCTGTCATACAAGGAGAGGCTAAGAGAGCTGGGACTGTTCAGCCTGGAAAGAAGGAGGCTGAGGGGGGATATCTTATCAGTTTCTATAAATATCCAATGACAGGGAAAAAGGAAGATAGAGTCAAACTCTTCTTAGTGTTGCCCACTGACAGGACAAGGGGCAATCAGCACAAATTAAAATGCAGGAAATTCTGTTTAAACGTATATTTAAAAAAAAAAAATATTGTGATAATGGTCAAGCACTGGAACAGCTTGCCCAGGGAGGTTATGGAGTCCCCACAGCTGGAGACAATCAAAACCTACTGGACGAGGCTCTGCGGTAGCTTCTATAGCTGACCCTGCTCTGACATGCACAGCTGGCCTACGTGATCTCCAAAGATGCCTTGCTACCTCAACAGTTCTGTGGTTCTGAGAAACTGTGAATAATTGGAAGTGGAAAACTGTAAGAAGGTTTTGCATCTTCAGTAGAGTGATTTGTGACATGAAGGGGATGAATGCAATCGTCCACAAATTCTCATTCAGTTGTATTTCCTACTTTCCCATAAAGGAGCTATCTAGTTTTGAAAATTCTTAGTTTAAGTTACATACTGGTACCTTCAGCTGGCTTCTGGAGTCTGAAAATAATATGTTTTTAGCCTTTTATATACTTACTGTTCCAGCCTTGAGCCTTCAAACCACCTATGACATCTTTAACTTAAATAAATATCTTTTCTCTTAAATGTTGCAGCCATATTCTTCCAGGATGTTTTGATCAGCTTCTGAGGTTGTGTCCTTTGTAGTAATTTGGGTGTGTCCTGGACTGTTTCCTGGCAATGAGATCAGCTGTTATAGAATGGCTTATATCTATAATACTGAATTCTCTCACCCTCCAAAAGAGATTGGCCGTTACTAAGCTGCCTGTTGAGAATGGTCTGTTCTCCATGATACTCTTTAAAGTATGGGCAATAGTTAAATGCTGCAGGACATCATATTCTTTCATTCCTGTTTATCTCTTGGTCAGTTTAGTTTACCAACACAGACGTAGCCACAGTATCTCTAGTCGTCTTTCTTAACAGAAACACCCATTCTGAGTTTTGCTTTATTCACTATATCACAATATCATTTTAGGGATAGGCAACAGCTTCTGCACTTGATAATCCTGGAACAATGTTTACATATTCCAAATTGCCTGTAATCTAAGTGGGAAATGGGACAATGTAGGGCTATATAAGTGTCTTAAAGTGCCACTATAGCTGCTAAAGCCTCTGTAATACTTCTGTTGAGAAGATGTAGGGACAGAGAGAAAAGAAGACAATAACAATACTGAGCTTCATAACTATACCAGAGTTAAGAATTCTTCCTCGAATATATTATGTTTGTTATGTACAATATGGGCTTTTTCACCTCTATTTTGATTAAACTTTTATTTAGTGGGGACAGGAGGAGGTATATTTTGGCAATTCTCTTCTTATTACACAATTTCTTTCTGTCAGCAGAGGTTTCTTCTGTTCCAGGTCTTCCTTTCAGATGGTGGATGCTATACCTTTTCAGCTAGATGTTTTTTTTTGTTTCTACTACTTGTTTTCTTTTATTTTTAAGTTTAGATAAGTTTAATTTGATTATATTGCTCTATAAAATTTCATAATTCATGCATGTTATCATATTGGTAAAATTTGTTGCTAAAGTTCACATGTCTTAAAAGATAAAATTTTCTGATTTTATATATATTTAGGATTGATTTCTTATTTGTTTTCTTAGTCTCACTCACACTTTTTTCTTTTTTTCTTTTCTCAGCCTAATGTATGTTATTAAATTTTTATTTGACATTAAATTTTTCTGTAGTTATGGAAGTCTTAACATTCATCATTCCAAATACTTCTGTTTTTATCATATTCTATTTGCTCTTTTAATCTTTTGCCCTATGTGGTGGGTTGACCCTGGCTGGATGCCAAGTGCCCACCAAAGCTGTTTTATCACTCCCCCCACCACAGCTGGACAGGGAAGAGAAATATATAACAAAGGGCTTGTGGGTCAAGATAAGGACAGGGAAAGATCACTCACCAATTACTGTCACGGGCAAACCAGACTCAACTTGGGGAAAATTAACTCAATTTATTGCCAATCAACCAAAGTAGGGTAATAAGAAAAAAAAAACAATCCACAAATTTCAAAACACCTTGTCTCCACCCCTCCCTTCTTCCCGGGCACAGCTTCCCTCCTGGATTCTCTACCTATCCCCCCCCAGTGGCGCAGGGGGATGGGGAATGGGGTTTATGGTCAGTTCATCACACGTTGTCTCTGCCGCTTCATCCTCTTCAGGGACAGGACTCATCACACTCTTCCCCTGCTCCAGGGTGGGGTCCCTCCCGTGGGAGACAGTCCTCTATGAACTGCTCCAGTGTGGGTCCCTTCCCTGGGCTGCAGTCCTTCAGGCACAGCCTGCTCCAGTGTGGGTCCTCCACGGGGTCACAAGTCCTGCCAGAAAACCTGCTCCACTGTGGGCTCCTCTCTCCGTGGGGCCACAGGTCCTGCCAGGAGCCTGCTCCAGCGCAGGGTTCCCACAGGGTCACAGCCTCCTTTGGGCACCCACCTGCTCCTGCGTGGGGTCCTCCCCAGGCTGCAGTTGGATATCTGCTCCACCGTGGACCTCCATGGGCTGCAGGGCAACAGCCTGCCTCACCAGGGTCTTCACCACAGGCTGCAGGGGAACCTCTGCTCTGGCACCTGGAGCACCTTCTTCCCCTCCTTCTTCACTGACCTTGGTGTCTGCAGGGTTGTTTCTCTTACATGTTTTCACTCCTCTCTCCAGTTGCCATTTCTGTGTGCCCTGCAACTTTTTTTTCCTTCTTAATTTTGTTATCACAGAGGCGCTACCACTATCGCTGATAGGCTCGGTCTTGGCTGGTGGTAGGTCCATCTTGGAGCCACGTGGTATTGGCTCTGTCAGACATAGGGGAATCTTCCAGCAGCTTCTCACAGAAGCCACCCCTGTAGCCCCCCCACTACCAAAATCTTGCCACACAAACTCAATATAACATATGAAAAATTATTTTTAAAATTACTATATTATATTGCTATATATTTTAATATGAGAGAGAAATCCACTAAGGGAGTGGAGAAAATTTAGCTACCTTAGTTGAAATAAATTATTGTTAACTTGTCAGTTTGAAGAGCAACATAGGAAAATCATATTAAAAAATCCATCACTTCAGCCATGATTACATATAAAGCAGAAAAGAAATGTAATATGCCATTCAATTGTTTAAAAAGTATTAGCAAGTCTAGTAATCACATTTAGTCCAAAAAGTTACAATCGTTTCTTCAACCAGAAAAAAACAAACACACAAAGCAAAGAAAAAAATGCTTAGGCTTTGAGTATAGCTCATTGCTAATTTTGTTCTTCCATATAATTCATTGGGATTTATTGATAAATCTGGTCAATAAGTTCTCAGAAATGAATACCTCAAATTTTGCCAAGATGTACTCTTGGCTTTCACCACAAAATATTTTTTTTTTTTCACTCTTATTTTCTTGATTTTAATTCACTCAAAGATAGCTAAGTCTTGTCTTGTTTTAACAGCTCAGGTTTCCATCTCTGAACTCAAGGTGATTTACTGTTTATTTATTGGAACCCTAAGCTTTGAAGTTTTCAATCTGGTGTTTTACCTGAATATTTATTTTGCATAAAAAAAGTGCCTTGGAAAACAGAATACCAAAATTAAAAGTGAGAAAAAATACTACCATTTAATAATTTGATAATGCCTAAATATCAAAAAGGTGAGTTTTCCTATCATCTTTTCCTCTCAAAGCCTTTTTCTTCTCCAGATACTTAATCCCCATCAGCACTTTTTTTTATCCAATCAGAAAAAACTGAATTATATTTTTATGCTATACTATGGAAAAATTCTACTTTATTCTCACATTGAACACAGGAATCTGCATGAGTCCAAGGTTTACTTTGCAATATGTTTATTACTGATATTTGTTAATATCTTAATGTGATTCAGGTCTACAAATTAGATTTTTAAAAGAGATAGCTATTGACCTAATATCAAAGCTATTGATGTTAATATCAACTGCAAATTAATATAGACAACTCAACAATAAGATTAAAAATTCACTAACTTAGTTAATGAGACATAGTTTAATAGACATTAAATGAGTAAAATAATGGTTGTAAATAATGTTACTGATAGTTGATATTTTGTTTTCTAATGGTGGGCAACATTGATCTCATTGTACCTCCATTCATTGACTGAACATTACTAGGATAGGATTTTTTGTTGAGATGTGTTTAACCCACTGCCATAACTTAATTCTATCTATTAAAGTTATACAGCTTATTTTACTGATAGATACTACCAAGATCAGCCTCACCACCTTTATCACATTAAATCATACGTACATTCATATTTGTTAGGAACCTCAGATATAGCATACAGTTTGTAAAGGCTGCTAGTTAAATTGAGTCAGAAATAAAATTGACAAGCTGGGAGTTAACTGTATATTATCTTTGGTGGCATTCAAATTATTTCTGTGCCATTAAGCATTTTTCTAATTTCAATTGTTCTTTATTATTTAGAAAAAAAGGGAGCTAGAGTTTATGTCCAAATGGTTTTCCATTTCACTTAGACCCAGCATCATTTTACCTTTTGTTATCCATGATGTACTGGCATTTCAAGCATGAAATTATGAAGCTAAATGTACAGGAAACTTTCTTTGTGTTGAATATATTCCCCTCCCCCGCCAGCATGAATTGCCCTTTCTGTACTTCTTTTTGTTTGGGTACTTAGTATGAAATTCTGACACTTTTTATACAGTACAGTGAATAGGTCACTAACTGTATACCCTGACTTCTCCAAAGTACAGTGGCTTCTCTCAAGATTAAATCCATTCACACTTTGAATTCATCAATCTAATTACTTCAGAAAGCTATTTTTCTTCCCACAGTTGTCACTTCAGAAAGGCAATTAGGTATACTTAACTAGTGATCAGTTGCTACATAAATCCTTTATAAATTTGTTAAAAAGCCATTCTTGCGCACAAGTAGCTAAACTTAGCTAGATAAAACCATTTTATATTTTACATGGTAACTTATTTCAAATGTTACAACTGTCCAATACCTTTCAAAACATCTAGAGCCTATTCAATTAAATTTCACTCCATATTTTCTGTAACTTTTGAGTTAATTTAGTTTATCCTTTACCATCTTAATGTGCACAAGCATAAAAAGTCTGAGTAAATTGATGGCTTTTTTTTCTCTTATTGAGTACACTTTAGAGCCCTCTGTGTTTGACTAACAAGACCAGAATCTTATTTCACAACCTTCTCCTATATTTGGGGTTTAGCTTTTGCTTTTATATACATCATTCTTTTAACAGTAGTCGGTGTCACTTGTCCTTGGACTGTTGTATAGATATCCTAGACTTCTGTGAAGTGGATGAACCAGCTTGGAGCTACCTGCTTTTGAAGTCAAACTCTGGGATTGAATTCAATTAAGTTCCGTTAGAGAAGGATTCTTTATATTTTCCATTTCAGATTGTACAGATTGAACTCTCTACAACTTTCCTTTGATCTTTAAAGGGCAATCTGGTGAAAATTCTAAATTAATAAAATGTTTTACCAGAGAAATTTATTTAAGTCTAATTCTGCAGGTCAAATAAATGCAATAGATTTATCTGAATTTATATGGCCTATAGCTATCATTAAATAAATGTCTGCATGAAATGGTTTATATCTCTTAGTGGTCAACAGCTGAAGCTGAAAAGCCTAGCTCAAGTTCTTGATCATTGTTCATATTTTATAAAATTCAGGTCAAACCTTCATATAACGCTTTGTACGTAGACTGAGAAAAGGTATGCTTGAGAATAGTATAGAATATGAAGCACAGATATTTTCTGCAGTGTAAACTATTCCTAAATTTATTGTTTGATATCTGTGAACTAAAAGCAAAACAAAGTTTTTTCCATGCAGTGGAAATAAACCTTTCAAACTAAGGTACAGTTTAAACAGTAGTCTCATTATTTTTATTTAGTTTGCCTGTTTGTCTCAACCATCTACTACAGAGAGTGAGTAAACCTTCTTTTTGTAATTTTATTTATTCAATACTTCATAACTTGTCTCAAGAAAAAACACTGTGCTTTTATTACTTTTTATGTATTATTTGCACTCATGCAAATATTTACATACTCACTCTGTATCAAAAGCAGAAACCAATGACCTGCTATATTCCATGGCCATATTTTGCAATAACCATGTCTAAGGAAGTGAAAATAAAACAAAAAAAAATATTTTAATTAAGAAACAGACTGTCTCCTAGGTAAGGAAGAAATAGAATGCATTTCACTGTGAAAGACTAAATCTCTCTGGGCTTCAGAGGACACTGTAATGGACACATGATGGGCTGTAAGACCTAGCTGACTCCAGAAGCAGACCAAAGGATGGCATAAGATCCATCCAAAGGAGCATACTGAACAGTGCTCAATAAGGTGTGGAACTTTCTCAAATAAGAGAGTTGTCTAATGGCAGATGCTGAAAGGCTCTGGGCAGACCATCTCAAAGGTCACCAGAGGCAGATGGTATGCATACAGACAGATTACCTCCTCACAAGGAACAAGGTGAAGGGGGGGAATATTTCTGGTCTAAATGTAGTGTAAACACACTAAACAAATTATTTTTTTTTTTTAATATCACTTACATCCTCAACAACTATTCATAACAGTGTTCTGTATCTCTATATGTTGATATCTATCTATCTACCTATATTGGGTGTATGTGTTAAGGTGTTGGTATTAGAGGGGGGAGCGGGGCTGCAGGACGGCCCCTGTGAGGAGCGGCTGGGGCTGCCCCGTGCCGGACACAACCGGTTCCAGCCGGCTCCAGCCGGCTCCAACCCGCCCACCCCAGGGCACTGCTCAGCCCACAGACAAGGTGCTGGCGCCTTGGGGAAACATATTTAAGAAAGGGCAGAAAGCACTACAAAAAGACGAGAAGGGAACAAAAAGAGTGAGAAAGAGCAAAGGGAAGGCCAATGTGAGAGAACAAGGCGGAGGAGGCAGTGCTCCATGGTGCTAGAGCAGAGATTCCCCTGTGGTCCACTGTGCTGGAGCAGATAGATAGTTCCAAAGGAACTGTCACCAGTAGAGAGCCCACCTGGAACAGAAGAAAACTTTGGGAAGGAAGGAGTGGCAGAAATTGTTATATACCCATTGTAAACACACCCCCTCCCCCCATCCCCCACTGCATCTCCTGGGGAGGGATGACAGGAGTCTGGAGTGACGGAGTGAAGTTGAGCTTGGGAAAGGGAAAGAGGAAAGCTGTTGTTTTAGTGTTTGTCTTTTTGTTTTCCATGAACCAAGATATTTATTTTATATAGCAATAAATTTAATTAATTTCACCAGGTGAAGTCTGTTTTGCCTGCAATGGTAATTGGTAAATGATCTCCCTGTCTTCATCTTGACCCACAAGCTTTCTTGTCCCTCTTCTTCCTATTTTCTCTCCTCTCCCACTGAATGGGGAGGAGTGTGCAAGCAGCCAGGTAGGTGTTTGGCTGCTAGCCAAGAGTAACCCACCACTCACACTATCATCTATCTATCCATCTATCAGTTGTCTTAAGTAAGACTTAAGAATAAATGGATAACATCAAGCCATTCCCTCTTTACATTTGAGGGGACGTGCCCATGGAAGTGGGACTGCAATATCATTGTCATGACCAACCTCATTATTTGCCCGGTGCCTTAACATTTTCTACTGGTAACAGATCTAGGCTCTCATTTCAGCTACACACACAGATATGGTATCTCAAAGACCAGAGGAAAGGCATAATTTTGGATTTGTTTTTGTTTGTTTCTTTGTTTTTGTTTTTTCCCACAAGGACTCTTACTAAGACAGAAGGCTCTCTGTTACCCCAGAAATGTCCTAATTCCACAGGAAATAAGTGACAGTGTAAAATCAAAATAAAGAAAGCATCCTGCTACTGTATTTGAAGGCATATGAAACTAAGTTTAAAGTAGCATTTAGTTATCAATGAATTCTAAATCTAATGTTAAAATAAGGTTTTAATTAGAGAAAATAAACTGTTTCCTCCAAGTATACAACATGTATTTTTCCATCTTTTATTTATGCATCAATAACAAAGAGTAGATCCACTGCACTAATGGCTAAAAACTGGATGGATGGTCATTAATATCTAAAAAAGCGGGGCTCACAGTCCAGCTGTACTGAAGCTAAATCAGCTTAGTTTTACCCATATTTTGACATTGATCAGATTTCTTGGCAGCAATAGCAAAGTTCATGAAAAACACATCAATTACATGGCAACAAGTGTTTTACATGACAGCTGAAAATAGATGTCGTTTTGCAGGATGTGAAAATATCTGTGGAGGAGAAACTAGATTTATCTCTAGAAATCAAACTCACTGAAGAACTAATAAAAAACAAAGAACTATTAACTAATAATGAACTGTTAACAATCAAATAACTAATAATAAACAGAAAAATATTCCCTGTTTCCACAATTTCAAGCATTACAGAAATTATTTTAAAAATATGCTTTTTTTTTTTTTTTTTTTTTTTTTTTTTTTTGAGAAATAACAAGGAAATAAAGGGAACAAAATTAGGAAAAAAAGATGGGTTTATGGTCAAGATTTGGGCTAGGATTACAGTTTCTTGGGGAAAAAAACCCAGAATATGCCTCATTACATTTGATGCTTGAAGTGATGTCTGGACTAAGATGAAGGACACTGGGATTCATGCTAAAAACAGGAATCCAAACAGGGTCATCAAGGTCAGCCCTGTAGATCCCTCTCAAGATCAGTGCCTAAGCATAGGATTAAAGTAGGGTTAGAACTATGGGAAAGAAGACTAGATGAATGGTGCCTCTTGTGAAATTTTCCAACAGTCTTAGGCTCAAAAACAAGGCCATCATTCCCAGATGTTTCAGCTAACCCTGGCACTCTTGGATGCAGCCTATGCCTAGTGTTCTTGAAGATGATATGCCTGAGAAATTAGATGCAAGGCAAGTGACATGGATGGTGCTGCTTTCAGCGTCAGCAAGAAGTGGCCAGGGACAGGGTCTGACTGATCTGTAGGCTTTCTAGTGGTGCAGCTGAGGAGCAAGTTAGGGTCAGCAGAAAGAGACCTTGGAGAGTGTTAGCAGTTACAGCCTTGTTAAGTTCTTCTGTGGCTCAGCTGAGAGCTGAGTTTACTTTGCCACCATCTTTTAGCTTGAGGGGGGGAGGGCAGAGAAAGAGGGGGAGAGATGGTGAGAGAGCAGGGGGAGTGAGAGGGAAGGAGGGAGGAAGAGGGAGGACTGGGTAAAAAAAGCAAGACTGAAGCAGGAAACTAAAAAGAAGGTAAGGTGTGTAATTTCCTCCTACAGGTTCTGCTCTGTGTGATCCAAGGCTCAGCATTGATGGGGCACATCTGTATAACCTGGATTCAGACTTCTAAGAAAACTGGTAGATCATAAGAAAAATCTGTGAGAAATTCTCTAGAGTATACCTATGCCAAGTAAGAAAGGTAAGATTTCAGACAGTTAAGGTCATTGATAACAAGGATCACTAACATTTCAAAGAGGAAAGAGAGAAAATACAAACATGGGAGGTATAAATTCTTAAAAGAAATAACAGGGACTCAGAACATGGCAAATTAACAACACTTATAATCAACCTATTCTAAGGAGCAGTAGAAATCTTTCCTCTCCTGGTTGAAGACTAATGGTCAGCAAAGTTTCTTTATGGTATTATAAAAATATTAATGTTTTGCCTAGCTTGTTAATGTCTCTCTGATGTGTTAACCAATAAATAATAGCTTTGTTTTGGTTTTGGGTGTTGGTGGGGTTTTTTTTAACTTTTCAGTCATGTACATTTTGCTTGCAGAATCTCTCTGTGCATGACAAAAATTGCCTAAACAAAGTGACTAGGAGAAGGAGTGTCACAGCTTGGTGGAAAATGAGAGCAGCTCAGGTCTTTTTGATGGCGCTCTGGGAATCCCAGGTGCTTTGGGATTCTGCAGAATGGGAGCTGCAGCCAGAGACTATGAAAGTAGAATGGAATAGTAAGGAAAATTGAAAACACATATTCAGTATTTCACCATGTTGACTGTGGTGATCTGAGACTTCTTGATAGGATTTTAGAGATGGTTGCTATCAGATTTACAGATGACCACTTTCCCCCTCCGGGGTAGGTAGGGAAATTACCTTCTCTCATCCAAAGGAAAGTTTAGGGATGTGGGTCATCCAGAAGGTACTTTTTCTACTGTCAGCACACTTCCTAAACAAGGAATATTGGTATATAAATAGTTAATTTTGTGGTTACATGACAAGCTAAGACACATCTGCCATACATAGGTCAATTGTTAATAACTTGTATTTGAGGAGTGGTCATTGTAAGCTAGTCTGATCAGAAGTACCTTTAGCAATTCTGAGTGAAAACTGCCTCTTGTAGAGATCCAGCAGGTATTTTATTAGTATAGTTTGTCATATGTATTCTTTCAGGGTATTCTTTCACCCTGGAATAATAATCAGATAAACAAATAACTGTGTATATCAGTACACATTGGTATTTATCAAGATGTCATATTAATGAAGATCTTTAGAGAACATAGAACATTTCTGTCTGTCTTCCACTTTTCTAAATACATGACTTTTTCATTCCTAAATGAAAGGTAATATATTTATTTATTTTGCTGAGTAACTTAAACTCACTTTGGTAAGAAAATCACTATGTCATCTTGATATTTTCAGGTACAAATATCATATTATGGAGTAATACAGTTTTATCTGTATGTTGCAGGGAAGTTTGTGGTTTTATAGTCAACAGCTGTTCTGTCACTTCTTTTCTAGCATTATAGAAACATTATTAATTTGGTCAGTAACCTAGCACAGTTGATAAGGACAAAAAAGGAACACTTCTTCCTGTCACATAAAACTTCATCATTTTATTAGCTGACAGCAGCTCCTCAAGGTCACATCAAACACAGCTGACACAACAGATGCATTTCTTTACTGAGAGGGTGGTCAAAGACTAGAACAGGCTTCTTAGAGAGGAACAATGCCCTTAACGTGCTTCAACTTTTGTTCAGCCCTGAATTGGTCAGGTAGTTGGCCTAGATGATCGTTGTAGGTCCCTTCCAACTGAAATAGTCCATTCTATTCTAGTGGTCCTAAATTAATAACTTAAAGGACTTCCCCCCTGCCCCTTAAATACAGTATTAGTTACATATTATAGAGGTTTTGTGTTTGGGTCTTTTTAATAATGACCTTTCTTCAAAGAAAAATATTTTCCTCTAGTATTTACTTTCATGTCTGAAAAATATTACCCTATTATACCCCACTTCTTTTTTCATTGTTTTTATGTGCTATGGGCATTAATGTAATGTTTTGTTTTCTAATATTAGGTTCTTTTGACTGCTTTAAGAATGTAATGAAAATAATCGTCAATGACTGATAATGTGAAACAACTATTAGGATGATGAAGTTGCAAGACCAGGTAGGGAGAGGGCTGAGGTCATAATATATTTTAAACAAGCACTTTACATATTCTTCTGGTCAATAAGGTCAATAATGTTATAGGTTAGTTTTGAATTAGTAACCAAGAGATGAAAGGCTCCCAACATTATTATATTCCTCCATCCTTCATCTATTATTCAGAGTGGTCTTTACATCTTCAAAAGGAAGATGCTGCAGCTGCTCAGTTTTCAACATCTTTGAAACTGCTTGGTTTTGCTGAATTCCTCACAGTTAAAATGTTAATAAAACATTAAAATTCCTTCATATAATGTTTTCTAGAATCTATAGATCTAAGACTCCATAGGTTTTCATGTTCATTATTCTGCCCATAATGAGAAGAATAAATGGCTGCTGAAATATTGTTTTGAAGACAAAATCCAACAAAAGAGGAAGGGAAGGCATAGGGTCTCATTTAAAGAACCTCTCAACTTCTACAGTGCGGCAAAGGGAATACAAGAGGGGACTGTGTGGACTTGGAACAACTGCTACGTGTAAAATAAGGTTCAGAGTAGAAAAGTGAAGCACAACATAGCTAAAAAAATCTTTGAAGTATATATGCTATATACCACATTAAAAAGATATGAAGAAATTACTGTAGAAGGAGATATTAAGAAAATTTTCAGCCTGAAGTAGTGTATTCTAACTGTTCCCCAAGAGTTTCCCTGGCTATAAGATAATTTTCAAGGAAGATTAAGTCATTATTTTCCTAAATTATTTTGGCCCTGCTGGGCTTTAATATTATGGGAAAAAAAAACATGCAGAACTTCAATGCAATAAAGGAACTACGCCCTCAAACATTATGTATTCGAAAAAATCTCTGCCTTGGGAAGTGGTATCCACCTTATGATGGAAAGTGCATTATAATTCCAGAGGAGTAATGGACAAATTGGTTTACTTATTTACAGAAAGCAAGAAGCTGTGAAGACTTAGGAGAGATTTCAAGGACAATTCTACTTTGAAATCTCAGAAAGTTCTTCAAAGCTGAAGCACCTGGCTCATATATAAGGAGCAAGAGCTGTTATTCTCTCCAGAAGTGCTTATGGTTATTCATTGGGAAAACAGCATGAAGATTTTTAATTTAAGAGGTAATGCTGATAGTTTTATTTCATAGGGTTGTGCTTGTAACCTTTCTTATTCTTTCCCCTCAGAAAGAAAATGCTTTAAACAGACATTAGCTAAATATATAAGCAAACACCTGAGTAGGAATCCTGAATCCAGGAGTGCCTCTTTCTGCTGTATGGTGTAACTATTAAGTTAAATAGCTATGCTTTCTTTCATTTACTTTGCCTCCTCAAAATTTTGTGTTCTTTTTCTGCATTACAGCTTAGCTTCACCAGAATACTGGAGAGACTTGAGATTTCATGGTCAATGAAAAGCTTTCTACGAAGGTGCTTCCAATGGAAAGGAATCCAGGCTTGCTCTTTATACATAAAGACAAGATAGCAACAAACCAAGTGTCAGAGTTTAACACTCCCCAGCCAGATTCTTTCAGACATTCCTCATATGGAGGGTTTAAAGTTTAATACCAAATTTACTTGCTTGAAGATATTTGATGTTACATAGGATTTTGATTCAGCAGAGCAATACAGCAATGTACTTAAATCACAATACAAGCACAAGTTACGCTTAGTGGAGTATAGCAATTGCAATGTACATTTGAGTTACCATATAAACATGATTCTCATTATCATTCTCTATAATATACTTACCATCACAATGCTGTGTATCCCCAAAATCTGGGAAGGAATGTATGTGTTTAAACCAGCTCAAGCCCATTGTTCTCTTCCACATTCTTTTTGATGATTGTTCATTTTCTATACTGCACATTTGACTAAGCCATATATACAGTCTCCCTCACCATCCTGGTCTGATTAACTCAGGAAGACATTTATAATATTTTGGTTAACTCATGGACAAACAGTAACACAACTGGCTGATTCATTCAGCTGGTATAACTGCTTGATGTGGTCAGCTAATATAGCCAGTTGATCTACTTAACTGTTGTAGCCACTTATCTAAAATAAAAGCTACCATGGGTTCCCTTTGTGCTGAGATAATTTCAGCTTTATTTGCAACAGATGTGGTCAGTCATTCCCTACAATTTTCCCTGAGCTTCATGGCCACTCTTTTTCTTGTCTATCTTTCTTCCACTGTAGGGGTTTATTGATCAGTCACACCAAGGAAGCACAGTGTATTGGGAAATGGTAATTTGGCTGAAATTTATGAAAAAGGAAATTATCCATTTGAGGCCAGCTATTCTAATAGATAATTCTTCATATTTTTAAAACAAAGAACTTATACTGAGAAATACTTTTACATTTCACTGCCAGTCACACTGCTATCTGTGAATTTACTTGAAATGAAATGTCCCCAAATCTAACATTTTTCTAGAAAGAAACAAGGGAAATACCTGGCCTATATAGCTCCAATATGAGTTCTATGATGGATTCCAGGCTAAATTACAGATTTGATTTTTTTTTCATGGCATTTCATTTTTGGTATTTATGTGGAAACACAGATACTACCTTGAGTCTTGCATAACACTGTCTTTCCTACTTACTATTTCCATTTTCACAAGCGTGCCAGGAGTTCTTAGCAGCTCCATTAATGAGTGAACTAAGTCATGTAGCCTAAAGCTTTCATCAAGGAAAAAAGTTTGCTGTGCAGCTCTTGATTCCATGATTCCTTCGCAGTTATTTCAGCATTCAAGAGCCCCAGATAATGAAAGAAGTCATATGACAGTGCCAAAGCTATTTTCAATAGAGTTCACCATATCATTGCAAAATATATTTCTAAGTCCTTACTTTTAAACAGTAAGTGAGCTAACTGGGATAAGTTAAGATCCAATACTCTCAATGCCAAGGTATGAGTAAATGATTTGGGGCATCATTAGTAGCTTAGCATTAAGGTTTTCACTACTACCATTAGTAAATACAGGTTTCTCTGTCTCAAGTAAATGAAATAGTGCTGGGGGTAAACATATATCAACATTTAATAGTCAACCTGACAGATGAAAAGGAACATGGGAATAAAAACTTCAGATAATAAATCACTGAGAATCTGAAATCCTGGTAAAAGATGTCTTTTTATAAAATGTCACGGTATTGTACCTAGAGGCAACATTTGCTCTGTGTTATAGAAAGGATCTATTCCCATTTGTTCTGTGACAGGAGACTTAAGAGATATAATATCAGAGGCTCTGAAGGACAGGTTGTTTTAGGTGGGTGACACAGTTTTGATCTTATATCTTCTTACATCCTAATGTTATTTGAAAAAATCTTCTATACAAAAGACTGATCCCTACACTTGTATACATATAGGAGCATACACACAGGAAAAAAATCTTTTTTTCTAAAGTTTATTTATACCAAAAAATTCCATATGAAGCAAAAGCAAAATTAAACACAGAAAACTATATCTTCTCTCCACAAGATCCTAACAGGATAGCTGGCTAAGAAAGCTAAGCCACTCAACAAAGAGAACGGCAAGATCTGAAAGTCTACCGAAAGAAGCACACAGTGCTTTCTTTTAAGAACCAATATATTAGTATGTCTTCTCATTAAAAAAAAAAATAATAAAAATTCATAGCTTAAGTAGGTGGTGTTGTTTAACCCCAGCCAGCAACTAAGCAGCACACAGCTGCTCACTCACTCCCCCCCCAGCAGGATGGGGGGAGAGAACTGGAAGGGTAAAAGTGAGAAAACTCATGGATTGAGATAAAAAAGTTTAATAAATGAAAGAAGAAGAAGAAGAAGAAGAAGAAGAAGAATGTAATGAAAAGGAAAATAACAAAGAGAAAGAAATAAAACCCAAGAAAGACAAATGATGCAAAAGAAAACAATTAGTTGCCACCAACCGACTGATGTCTAGCCAGTCCCCATGCAGCAGCCCCCCTTGCCAACCTCCCCCCTGGTTTTATTGTGCAGCATGACATCATATGGTCTGGACTATCCCGCTGGTGGGGTGGGGTGAGAAGCAGAAAAGGCTTTGGCTCTGTGTAAGCCCTGCTCAGCAATTGCTAAAATGTCCCTGTATTATCAACACTGTTTCCAGCACAAATTCAAAACATAGCCCCCATACTAGCTACTGTAAAGAAAATTAACTCTAGCCAAGCCAAACTTAGCACAGTAGGTCAATATTTGTTCAAAGCAACACCACCTATGATTATGGTTACATTCAACATTATATATCACAAAGCTAGTTTGATTATTAATATAATGTTTTAAAATAGGAATTATATAAGAGCAGAACCTAACACAAGCATGGAGTGACTTTATATTTTGTTAAACCAAAAAGAAATTACATTTCTCTGACAGAATGTTTATTTGTAAATTCATGTTTTTGAAATTTGCCAGATGAATGGTTTGAACAAAGATTTAGCAGGTGAAAACATGTTTTAAGTCTCCATCTAGCACATGAAGAATGGACGTTGTCTCAGGTTGGTGCATCATCTGGAATCCATCCATTTCTTCACGAATGCAGAGACAAACTGGGGAGCTCCTGGGCCACCCAGGAATTAATGACTTCAGTGCACCTGGTTGTAGTCTGAATCCAGCAGCAGCACGATTTTAACTGTAGGACAAAGTGGACTTTCATCCTTAAATCTCACCCATAACTTAAATTCCACAGCTCTTGCCACAATGCAAGAATATAATTCTCTTTACTGCTGGTAAGACCCAGCATGGTGCCCTGTGGCTGGAGGACAGTGTCCCTCTCAGGTGAGGAAGTACACCAGGTCGGGCCCACGGCAAATCCCTCTGGCAGGGTCTGGGTGCCATTACGATCCCTTGGCGTTTCCATAAGCCCCAACCTGCAGAGGTGCCAAGGGGAGTCTGGTTGAGGTGGGGAAGTGCTGGCTCTTTGGGGCCATTTGTAAGGATTTTGTGGCCAGTGTTGTAGCTGGGAGTGGCCTGGCCATTAGTCTGGCCCAGTCTGGTCTGACCAGCTGCTGCTTTCAGGAGCTGGAGAGCTGTGGGATGAGGCAGTCTGGCTGGCTGGCCGGCTCTGAATGTGTGCTGGGGGCTGCCAAGTGAGGCAGGAAGGTCAGCAGTACACAGGCAGGAGAGGCCAGAGTGGTGTCCCCAGCACTCCCGTGGGCAGAGACAGTCTGCCAACCCCACCTGAGGCAGCCATTGCCAGACCTTGCCTGACCACTGGCTCTAGCCTGGGTGGCTCTGACTGGACCCAAGTCTCTCCTTACTGGTGCCAAGGCCAGCACAGTGGTCACACTTCCACAGGACAGCAGTGCCCCTCAAGGCAGAGCAGCACCAGTGGGTGCCTTTGGCACGACAGGAAGAACAAAGAAGGAGGTGCTGTGGCCTGGAGAAGCAAACAGGCTGCTGGCCACAGCAGCTGAGGCTGGCAGTGACGCTAAAGGAGGTAACCAAGGGCAAATGGACCTAAGTAAGAGAGCATCTGGCAGAGGTCTCTGACATGACCGCAGATGGCAGCCTCCCAGCTTGGCACTGAGTGCCAAGAGTCCTTGCCATGAGAGAGCTTTGTGAGGTGAGGAGCATGGTCAGAGCCCTGGCACATCCTCTGTTGCTCAGAGGACCACTTGGCCAGTGCTAGCAGGAGTCACCCTCCCTCCTGTTCATGCAGCATCCCCATGTTCTTTTCCCTGTCCCTTATCCCCCGGAGGTGTCCCTTTACTTCTTGGTAAGACCTTCAGAGATCTGTCAGACCATGACTAGGGCACCTGCAGCCACACAGTCAGCAAGGAAATTTCTGCTTTGGTGACTTATCTTGCTTCTTCCGCCTGTTCCCTGCCTCAAGCATAATGGCATTGGCCAGCATCACACCAGCTAGCCTCTGACAGAGAGGTCTGTGAAAGCACCATCTGCCACTGGTGCCACTACTGTGCAGGTGAGCCTCTCCTGCTCCTAGGCAAAAGCAGATCCAGGAAATCCCTGCCCTTCAGGTACGGATAGTTTATCATTTTTTTCCCACATATAGAACCTGGTTCAAGATCTGATGTCAGTTGACATCTCTATTACAACCAAGTTCTGATTAGCCAATGCAGTAGTCCTTGTTAAATACGATCAGGACAGTCAGTGAAAGAGTATTCAGACTATTATCTACAAGTGAAATAAATGCTTTTTTCCATTACTGAACAGGTTTATTTCTGTCATATCAACTGCAAGTGTTGCTTCCCTTTCCTCTCAAACTTTTTTCCAGTTTGTCATGGATAAAAAGTGATAATGTAAGGTGAATGACGAAGAATGAGGAAGTGGGAAGGCCTACCATAAAGCTCAGCTGATCCCTATAAACAGAGAGGGACAGTATAAAAGTTTAATCAAACTGGAATTTAGAGATGAAATGATTAGATAGAGGGAACTGAATTGTAATCTTCATTTGTAATACTGGGCCAGGAAAGTGGAAATTTTACCATACTATACTGCTGAAACACTGAGGGGCAACACTAGGAGCTTGGTAATCTTTGAGAAGAAAACTTATGCATCATAAAACGTGGCTTTCATTTTTTTGCCAGCAGGTATCAAAATACAACAATGCATTAGAAAATCAATGCCCAGAAATCTATTGGTATGTCTGGAAAGTAAATGTGAACACATGGGGGAAAAATGTCAATGGGATAAGGGTTATAAAACTGTCATGTGTTGCTAACATTTACAGTAGCAGGTCAAGAAGACCCTAGCACACTGCTACCTGCAATTGTTCAGGACAACAAGATCTGAAGCAGAGACAGGGACTAAATCCTGACGACTCACAGAGGTGGGGAAAGATAGAGAGATAAATCACTGTCAGCTCCTAAAGGATATCATGAGACACATCCAAAACCAGCACACCCCCAGGAGGAACCCAGGAAGTGTGGGGAGGGGCTCAACACCTGACACCCCTGCTCCTCCATGTTATTGCAAGCAACCCTGCACAGACTACCTGGATAGTCATCTTAGTACCTGCACGCTCTCAAACTGCTTACACGTATCTTGGGGCTTGTGGGTATGAGCACGTAAGAGACTGAAATAGGTTATGTTTTAAAAATGCATTCATCTTTCCTTCCTATGAGGTTTTCCACTGAGCTACGTTGCTGCTACAGTGTTGGAACATTATTTCCTTCAGGGCTGTCTGGAAATTTTTATGTTTTCCAGAGTCTGTAAGAGATATGTATACTGCCATAAGCAATTCAACATTTGTTCATGTAATTACAACCTGTGAGATTAAAGGCTTTGTCTGTCAAAACACGGGTTCATCTTTAGTGCTAAAGTGCAAAAGAAAACCAGCATTTCTAGGACTGGGTTCATTTCATCCTGACACAGAGTTCAAAAATAGTTCAGATGAATTGAATCCTCTAGAGGACAGAACTGAATTCCTGATAGTATTTCTCCGTATCGGACTATATACAACTAAATTTAGATGTATCAATGTAGAAAAGCAATTAAAATGCCTAAACATATATATTTAGAGCAATTTTAGATGCCCTAGAATACTTGAGATATTTGCATAGACCTGGCATCACTGACACAGCATCTATGGGAGTTCTGTGAAGCTGCATCTTGAAATCAGAAAGGATACCCTATGACATCTAAAATGCCTCTAGACACCTAACTTCAAACACTTAAATTACTCTGCACAGAGAGCTTTCAGATACCTACAAAAAATGATCAGTGTCATGTGGGAGTTCATGGGGCATTTGAGCCATCCAGACAGAGCAGCTCTCCAGCTCGAGATAACGTTGACCATTGCAACACAGACTTCTGTCACCACCCATCCAGCAGTTGACCATTCTGTTTGAGAAAGCTGATTCCCCATGCAAAAATCCCAATCAATTACTTTTTTAACAGTCTGCCTGTGAATACTTGTGTAATAGTGTCCAGTCCATTGGTTTGTTGATTCTGTCTCGTTGTCTAGTTTCCCATCCTTGAAAATAGTCTGTTTGTTATCCAGACTCAACAGTTGCTTAGTTTTAGTATGTCTTTGGTAGTACCAAGCATTCAAAAATCTTATTCTTACAGCAAACAGTAATTTGACAGGATCCATGGAAAAGTCCTAATGTCCTCTACTCATGACATATTTATTGTGTGATGGGTCAGCTGCTGTTGTCATAAACCCACTGTATTTTATTTTACAAACCTTCTGACGTATCTTGACGGTTCATAATTAACATGGTCCATAAAAAGTCTGAGGTCTTTTGTGGGAACAAGGACCACATAGCTGTTCATTTTAAATTAATGAAGTGACATACTTGCATATATGTGTATTCAGTACACATGGGGTTAGCAATTTATTAAAATTAAACATGTTTAACAATGAGGTTTAAGCATCTGTTCTTTATAAAGTCTTAGCAAAGAGTTCAGGCTATGCAAAGAGGTCACTGTGCTTGTCAAAACCGGATTCTTGTTATCACTGCCAGGAGTGCATCCTCTGGCTGTTTCTATACTTCCTAAGTATCAGTGTTCTCTCTAATTGGTGTTCCATCCTCCTTCTCCCACATGCAAAGGTTCAATGAGTGGGTGCACCTGGCTGAAAGTTTTTTCATCTTTACCCTGACAACAAAATAATCTACCAGAGTGATATGGGAGATACTCGGAAATGCAACAACGATACTGACAGTGTCAAAGATTTTAAAAATCCTTCTGCAAAACTGGTACTTTAGTTTAGCTTGTTACAAAGATCTTAAAATCCAATGCTGAGTTGAATCATCAGTACCTTGTATGTGTGGGAATTGAATGAATGAATAAAGCCAGAATGTTAATATTTTGATGTTAAGATATTAACAATCACCCACTCATAGCCTCTCCTACAGAAAGAAAAGAGTGGGATCTGAATTTAATCATCAAATCAAGCATTAATTACAATTAGTGAAAATGTCAGAGCAATAGATGTATAGGTACTCAAGATAAGCAGTGACAAAAAAGATGTCTTCACATTTCTACAGCAATAAAGACTCATTTAATTTTGAAGATAATTTTTTGTGCCTGATGTAAGTAAATATGAGGATAATAGCATATAATAAATTAACTTTAGTCAGTCTACAATACAACAATAAGAGAGAGGCACGCACATAAGGTTGTACAACTTATCTTAAAACAGTTTCTTAATTTTATATGTAGGATTATTTGCCCTTTGGAGGAATGTTTGTGTCTCCATTGTCTATGGAAGGAGACTGGATGACTAAGAAATAATGAGTAACTTTTAGATGGTAGCCATTGAGTTTCATCCATCTTTTAGTAAGGATTCCCTCTGCTATTCTGTGAGGGAACCTTTTGACCTATTACCAGAAACGTCTTGTGGACACAATTCATTACATTCAGGAGAGAATGCTATGTTTCAGTGACATTGCATAGCAGTTCACTGCAACATGAGGTGTCACTAGAGGGATCAGCATGCATCATTGCGGCCTGCTTGCAACCAAGAGAAAATTCTTGCCTGAAGGCTGGTTGTAAATCCTCTGTGTTCAAATGTGAATGACAGTAAGGGTGGAGGTTGATTGTGTCCCCTGCACATAGTGATCTAGTGCCCTCTGTGTTTTCCTGAAGTACCTCATCTATCCTCCAGTCCTGGTCCAGGGGTAGCATAGGTTTTCCAAAGTCCTTCCAGGCCTGTTGCAATAGCATCTCAAAGTCTGCTATACATTTCAGCAGATGCATCAAGCCTGATGTTGCTGGCAAATGAGAGGGAAAATAAAACTGGAACCTAATTACCCACAGAATAAAGCACTTAAGCGTGACAAGAATGTAGGTGTGCATTTTCAATGGCTTCAATGTGTGTGATTCACACTTAACCTAAAGGAGGGGCTTACACGTTCTGATAGACTGACGTCCTCTGGGCAATCTGGCCCATTCCATATTAGTGTAATTACTTCCTCTAGGAAACCATAATGTGTGGCTGCTGCAATATAAGGGACATTTAGTTTCTGTGAGGATAAATTGGGCTTCAGTTTTCACATGAAAATTTCACAATGAAATTTTCATTGTGTAAAGAACACAGAAAATTAATTGAATGTGATAATGTATATCCTATGTGCAAAAGGTAAAAGCAACCTTTCATTACAGCCAAAACTCCTTGATTAACATATTTTTACTTCTGATGTTTGCATTTTATTGCAACCTCATTTTTTTATTTATATCAAATTACAGCACATTGTTTTGTCCTCATTGTTATGCTTTTCCCTGCTTCTAAACTTGATAATCAATAATAATAATAATAATAATTATTATTATTATTTTCCTCCCATCCTTTTAGCTAGTTAATTTCTTTTTATTCTGCATTTTGAAGTTTCATGATTTAAGACATGATGAGGCTTAAGCTCATAAATATGGTAACTGAAGATTGTTGAGGGTATTAAAGACTGTTTTGTGATTTCAGTCTTTTGAACTCACATCTTCTGACTCTAGAAATTTAACAACTTATTCTTTTTGCAAAGGAAAGCAGCTTTCTCATTTTTAATACTATTCAGCAAGTTATTAATTAGAGGTGGATACAACTACAGTTTTCAAGTCCAAATGTGTACTAAATTTATAATGATCTGTGGTAACTTGAAATATATTTTGTCTTTTTCCTTTTTTTGTTTTAAATAGTTTTTCATAACCAAAATGTGTTTCTTAGTAAACAAAAATAATTGGCCTTTTCTCTAAACCACGTTATCTTTAAGGTTAATACATGACTTGCAGTTATTTTCGTCTTTTCAGACCCTGACTGTGTATTTCAGGGCTATCCACTTAAAATGTACTTTTCATAAATTCCACACTTTTTAAAGTCTGTCAGGTAGCTGTTAGATCCCCAGCATTTCAACAATTAGGTACCTCACTATCTTCTGTTGTATATTTATTTCCAAATCATCTCTGTGGGAATACTTTAAGTATGATTAACTCATTATGA
The DNA here is from genome assembly GCF_929443795.1 of Astur gentilis. NCBI lineage: Eukaryota > Metazoa > Chordata > Aves > Accipitriformes > Accipitridae > Astur > Astur gentilis. The sequence goes on from NC_064892.1 coordinate 14,861,268, forward strand.
TGTGCATACAGGTTTTTGCAGTGAACTATATGTTGAAACTGACAACCCATGGCTCTCAGAAATGAAGCACTTCAGGAATTATTTCCTGTTTAGTGATGTCAATAAAAGATGCATCTCCATTGGGGCTAATTGTGGGAAGGTGATGGACGTCAGTCTGCATATCTATCTTACTAATGAAGAAAAAAAAAAGAAAAAAAAAAAAAGTATTAGGTAGCTCAGTCCAAAACATTGTCAGGATATGAGCTAACTGTGCAGTGTGGACAGCCTGTGATCTAGTGTTCAATATCATTCTCTGGCCCACTTTTTCATAGCCTTGTAGACAAACCCTAATGGCCTTTCTCCTGTTATTTACTGCAATGGTGGCAACTTCCATGTTGAGGCCAAGAATGGCTCCAGCTGTGAACTATACCTCATCTATGCCAATACTGCAGGATTCAAAGCAAGTAAAGAAACTAAAACCCAACATGCTAGAGTCTCCAGTTGAAACAGTCTGGGAGACTGAAAAGTGATATTTTACAGAAAGAGAGGGTTTCTTGGGGCATTTAGAGACATTGTAGAGGCACTGTACAAAAGAAGATACACACAATAATTCTTGGGACTTCAAGGTGTTCAGCTCCCACACAGAATTTAAATCTCTGTGTAAGGTACCCTGTGTGAGTGAGGTTCATCTTGTATCACTTGAAAGACAGAGTTAAACTCCTTGGTAACTAGAGGTATGCATATAGGTATCAGCTAGGGGTGTGATTCATTTACCAACACACAGGCATTTAACGATGCTTGTAATGCTGTTCAGCTGACCAAATGTAGAGCTGGGATTCAACTACCTAAACTTATATATATATATATATACACACACATATATATTCCTATGCTTCGGAGGAGCTGGGTAGCTTTCAGAGTATACAATCCCCTCTTTGAAGTCACGAACAGGAGAATTGCTGGTCTGAACACATGACTTGGCAACCTGACAACCAGGAAACTTACAGCTTAGATGAGGTGGCAAGAAAGCTCTTCAGAAGAAACAAGGTGATCATGGCAGACATGGGTGTGCAATGGCAGGCAGACTGTGCCTGGGCCTTTGGTCTAAAAGGCAAAACAAGCTCTCAAGGTGCAGGGGCTTTTAAAACCATTTTAAAATAAATAATAAAATTTTAAATAAAATTATATAAATAAAAAACATTTATAGATAACTTGTGCATCTTGTGGACCATCCAACCTCACAAAATCTGTTCAAATTTGAAACAGCCAACAGTGTGTTTTTTTTCTTCAGGTGAAGATTACCATTCTTTTAAGACATGGTCTTTTACTAATGTTTTGCCATGTATGGTTCAAGATAACTTTAATACATTCTGAGTCACACATACATTCTTACTCTGGAGTTTCCAGATTTTTCAAGGTCCCTGGAAATTTGAATTATGTAGCAACTGTACATAAATACACATACACACACCCACACTCACAAACATATACGTATTTTTATGCATATGTACATGCATGTGTATATATTTACATACACACATTCACATGTGTATCCATGTATTTTTCTAAACTGCTTCTTATTAACATTTTCATACATATCCAATTATGACAAAGTTAATAGCAGTAATGCAACTTGTTGACTTAAATCTGTTTCTCTTTAGACTCTAACATGACTTATCATCAGCCATTTCAATGTCTTTTTTGAGAAGCCAGAACTTTGTGTATATAGATTGCCTTGAAAAAGATCCTGAGATGCTGAATCATACATAGTTCAAATTATATGCCTAGAAGTGACAAAATGGTGCAGCAGTCCAAAGAACAAAGAAATCTGGTTTCAGAATCTCAGTATTTTGAACCTGAAACTGAGATCACTGAACAGTTTATCATTCTGAGGTAGCTATCCAAATGGAGTATTATTAAACTTTAAAAATAATTTTAATAATAAATCTGAATGTAATGAACATATTATACAAAGGAGTACTCTGTAATATGAAACTACAGTTGGGCATTTATTGATTTACAAATATTACTTCTCAAGGTAAACTCTAACTCAAACTGTAATATTTATTAAAAATTGGATTTTAAAATGTCTCCTTAGAGAACTAAGAAAAGATTGTTTACAAATATTAGAAACAGTAATTAGTCAAAATAATATTGCACCTATATTCTTGACATCCATTAGACTCTGACAGTGCTATTTGGTAATACAAAAATAGCACATATTAGCAAAGATATGTTTCCCATCTTGAAGCCCTTACTGTCCAATTAAAATGAAGATTCAGCTATCACACACTAAAGACTAATGGACACATTTAAGGCAAAAGAATAGTACCTAGAACAGCATTATGTGATTACGCCAGCTAGTCATATGCATCAGGCAATTATTCTGGATGGTTTCTTCTTTGTCTTTCAACTCAGGATTTCAAAAACATTTAGAGTTTATGTGGATTTATTCCAGTTGGAATTTATAACAAAATTTGAACTGACTTTAATATGGGCATAACTGAGTGCTAAACAAACTGTAAGCTTAAAGATACAAGTTTAGTAATAAACAAAATTGTATCAGCTCTTTTCTGAGCATTAAAGTCTCTCTAGTGTCCACATTGGTAGTTAAAGTGATGAAATAAATTGCTATGGAGTCCTTGTTCTAAGACTGTGCAGGATCATCTCACTTTTTGAGCTTTGGAAATCTGCATCTTAATTTCAATCATATTAGCCAAAAATTGCAACCATATAAGTATTATTTCTATTCTTTTCCATTCTTGACTTATGAATAGACTAAAATTTATTACTATTTGTATTCATGTTGCTATTTTTAAATTCAATAGTAAAAATACATTTATATTTTATCCTGTTATAAATTAGTAAAAAAACCACTGAAAAAAGAGTCAATACATTGTGTTAAATTAGATAGGAAAAGTTCATCACAACAAAACTTTGTTTTATGATTGAACAGTTAAATTTTTCTTGTGGTTCTATCTTAAACCTACCATTGAAGGTAAGGGTTTCATTTTGGCAGACATCACACTTAAACAGGAAAAAAAGAGAATCTCTTTTGAAAAAAACCCATGCAATTTAAATAGACAAGATGCAAAAAACATAGGTAAAGTTAAATTATTTTTGTAATAGGCCTAAGGTGAAGAAGTGTTACCAGTCTTTTCCCATTCCTGATGAGAAATCTGTGGTAGAGTTAGAATGAAGCACAGGACAATCTGAGTTCACCAGCTTTATCAGAAAGGAATAATAGCTCTGTGGTTATCTTTGACTAATACAAAGATACACAGTGTGATTAACGTCAGTCTGTAAATAGCTTTAAACAAATAGTTAACTTCTAATGGTGACTCAAATACCATTTGCAAGCTTTCCAAACCCAATACTTAAAAGTACAGTAAAGCATAAGCACTTGGTTAGCAAAGTAGTGTCTGAAAACCTTTTCTGTTTCAGTAAGATACATGGAAATGCAAATAGTGTATTACATCAAGAAAAAAAAATGTGTCTGCACATCACTGTATGTCAACATATGGCAGCAGTTAAATACTTTCTGTTGCCAATGAAAGAAAATACTTCCACCTAACCAGGTATTAGATCACAGTATTTGAATATGTGCCTTAACACAAAAAGGTGGTTAACAGAGGTGCTACAATAAAGTTCCTTTGTCTCAGAATTACTTCACTTTATCTGCTATGAACTTTTTTAAACCTCAGTGTATATCTTGTAATAGGCAACATTTAGTGACATACACTATAGTTACCATCAATTTCCTTCTATTTCAGGACACAGAATTCTATGAATGAGTGCACATTTAAAGGTCATAAGCAAAAGCTGAATAACTTTTTATCCTTACTGCAGCTCTTAGCTGAACCAACCTAGAGTATTGTACTGGTTTTGGCTCAGGTAGAGTTACTTTTCTTCATAGTGGCTAGTATGGGCCTAAGTTTTGAATTTGTGCTGAAAACAGTGTTGATAACAGGGATGTTTTCATTACGGCTGAGCTGGGCTTACACAGAGCCAAGACCTTTTCTGCTTCTCACCCCACCCCACCAGTGAGGAGACTGGGGGGGCACAAGAGGTTGGGAGGGGACACAGCCAGGACAGCTGACCCCAACTGACCCAAGGGGATATTCCAGACCATATGACATCATGCTCAGCAATAAAAAAGAGGGGGGAAAGAAGAAGGAAGGGGGAACATTCGGAGTGATGGTGTTTGACTTCCCAAGTAACCATTACACGTGATGGAGCCCTGCTTTCCTGGAGATGGCTGAACACCTGCCTGCTGATGGGAAGTAGTGAATGAATTCCTTGTTTTGCTTTGCTTGTGCACTTGGCTTTTACTTTACCTGTTAAACCGTCTTTATCTCAGCCCATGAGTTTTCTCACTTTTACCCTTCCGATTTTCTCCCACACCCCACCAGTGGGGGAGTGAGCAAGTGGCTGTGTGGTGCTCAGCTGCTAGCTGAGGTTAAACCATAACAAGTATTTTAACCCACACCCTGGAGAAATAAAAAGTTGCTATATACCTGAAGAAGACTGTCTAAGAGAGTAACTTACTCTCCTTCATGAGTTTAGTAAGTCAAAATACTGAGGAACACTATACTCAAGTAATTTTCCATCCAGCAATTTGTTCATACTTCCAACTAATGAAGGCTTAAAAAGTATTGAAGATAAAAATAAATAATGAGGTACTTTGTTGATTTTGGTATATATTCACTCAGGGGAAAAATTCAGATGCCATAATAGTCTAGGAATATTTTAATTTTGTTTTTAAAGTAGAAGTGATTTAAACTGATGGGAGTCAAAAATCTCATTCAGTTTCTTAAATGAACTTCATTATCAGACTGGAATATGGTAATCAGGATCTTGGAAATGAAGCATACTAAATTCCCTAAATAGCAGATGGGTTCCTAGAATTAGTCCTTAAAAATGAATACTCCTTCCAAGGAAATAAATAGTTTAGACTCAAAAAATAATGATCTTCTAAGGTATTTGCAATATTTAAAATTTTCCAAATAAGGTTTATTCTTCTGTGTTAGGATAACAAAACATTATCACATGAAAAGTGGATTGATTCCAACAGAGCACAGGTCTGCAAAATGAAGCCTGCAGGAAGTCGTCATGGTAAACTCAGCTTCTGTTGTGTCCTGAAAGTAATACACTTCTGTACTCTCACCAGAAAGATGGGTGTCTGGGTCAAATAGGAAGCAATAGACAAAATGACTTCTCTCACCATCTGTTCAAGGAGCCAGGTAGCATAAGACTTTTAGATTATGCTTATACTACATAAATTATGCATCCTGAAATAAAATATATCTTAAACTTCTTATAAAGAGACCATACCATGCCTGGCCTGAAGTCAATTCTCTTGGTGGTTTTCCCCCTTTTTTGTTAACAAAGTTGCTGCCTCTAAAATATTCTGTCTTGAAGCTTTGCTGATTGTATGTTCCATTGTTTACATGTACTTCCTGGTATAGAACTGCTGCTCAGATCAGTTTTAAAATTATTGTGCTCAGTAAGTATTTTAGATCTCATCCCCTTCTTGGTCCCCACAAGTCTTGCAGCACTCTCCCTCAAAGCTACACTAGTGTCTTCTCCTCTGCCTTCCTTCTATCCTTCTCACTATGTCCACACAGCTATGTGTTCTTAGCCATAGTCTAACAGGTAAATATAAGGAACGAGGGTCCATTCTATAACCCTGAAATAAAGCCATATGGTGTGGCTTGACTCCTATACTTTTTTTTTTTTTCTCTCTCAAAAAGCAAAGTGGTTTCATCAGTACTTCTCCGCCCCATTTTATCCCCTGAAGTGTTCCAAAGAGTTACGTAGGGCTACTGCAACTCCGGACTGCAGGAATGATTACTGACTCATCACCAGCAGGCATGCTAACAGGTAATGGACTCACCAGTGTTTAATCCTGTGTCTTGTCTACTGCAAAACTATTGCTAAGTAGTGCTGAGTCTAAGTGGTATGTGTGGTTGACATTCATGCTGTTTAGGACTGCCTTCATCTAGGACAGATCTGTCTGTTAGAGAGTGAGTTGGACTGGTCTGGAAACAGGGAATGAGTTAATTTTTAAGTCCAATTATGGAAAATCAGTGATCTACCACTTAAATTCACACTGGGCTCCGTCTTCATTTTAGTAATACCATTTGGAGTCTCCTATCTAGGAGGATATGACACATTAGCTAAAAACCCCATATTTGTAAACATATGTACATACATGTATGTTTATTTATTTTCTCATTCACAAGGGAAATGTCTAGAAAACACTATGCACATTTTTGGAAGAGAACAATATTCATGACAGGGACAGATATACTTCAAAGATAAAATTAATTTGCCAGATTTAACAAGACACCTGAGATATTCTTTACTGGTTACAGTAACTGATGCAAGGGATGAGAAAATTCAAAGAAAATAACTTTGCAATTTAGCCAAACTTCTAAGTATGAAGTATGAATCAGGAGCTCTAAGAAATTTAACATTTTTCTTTTCTGATTTTGATTAAAACTATCTGAACTGTAGAGGCATGAAATATTCTTAGAATATGTATCAGTTATAAGTCACCATATAAGTCGCCCTCTTTTTGCTCACATAATCGGAGGTCACACACTCATGCTGCTCTTTTCTTAATAACAGACAGGATTTCAGTAATCAGTTCTTCCAGATGTTAGTTCCTCCGAAGGAAGCTAGAGGCAAGAGAAGATGAACATCATGTATCTTGGGGCATTACTCACTTTGATAAAAAGTCTCAAGCCATAAATACAAAGGGATGTTCAGTGAAATGATTTGTCCATTTTGAGTGCTATGGTCTAACTGTATTGAAATGAAGTGCACCTCCAACACTTGGGTATACCACCTTAAGGTATTTTACCCATAATACATGCACCTACTCAAAAACATGCTTGTTTTTTTCATTGACCATTTAGGCCCTGGACAGTTATTCTGAATTATAAGCAGACTCTTCCTTTGCTTTTCAAAAACAGGATTTCTAGAATTACTACTTTGGTTTGAGTTTGAATCAAACTTTTAAAAATAATTAAGAACCTCTTAAATCTAAGAGTTTTGGAGAACTTTGCTTAAGAATTTTAATTTTACTAATTTTCAGATGAATATTTTTCTGTGGGACCACATTTAGTGCAATTGTTCCAAGACCAGAAACCATCAACTTTTAAGGTCCCCAACTGTATTTAAGACTTGTTAGTCCAGCTTCATCCAACTATTCCTCAGGTTGCTGTAATCTACCTTTTGTATTAGGCTCTGTATATCTGGGGACCAGCCGTGCTGAAAGGGAACTGAGGGTCCTGGTGGTCAACAAGCTGGACATGAGTTAGCAGTGCGCCACAGCAGCAACAAAGGCAAATCAGATCCTGGGCTGCATCCACAAGGGCATCACTAGCAGAGATAGAGACATGATCATGCCACTTTACCCAGCACCTGAAGCACTGTGTCCATTTCTAGTTCCCACAATTAGAGAAAGACACAGCCAGACTGGAAAGGGTCCAAAGGAGGGCCACAAAGATGATCAAAGGTCTGGAGACCCTGCCTTATGAGGAAAGACTGAAGGAGCTAGGTCTTTTCTCCCTGGAGAAGAGAAGGCTCAGGGGGGAACTCATCACATTATTCCAGTACTTAAAAGGGCATCTACAAAGACAACGGAGGCTCTTTCTTTGCAAGGAGCCACATGGAGAAGACAAGGGGCAATGGATACCAGCTGCAGCGGGAGAAGTTTCATCCTGATATAAGAAATAATTTTTTTTTTACAGTGAGAACAACTATTCACCAGAGCAACATTACTGGGTATGTGGTAGAGTCCCCATCACTGAAGGTTTTCGAGATGCAACTGGACAGGGTACTAGATAATCTTATCTAGAGAGGTAATCTCTATGGACCAGATAATCTCTTTAAGTCCCTTCCAACCTGAGCTATTCTATGATGATTCTAGTATACCTACTGAGAATCCAAAAAGGATTTTCTCAGAACCTATCTTAGATTAGGCTTAAAATATGTCTTGAATGATACTCGCTGAGATCAGTGAATTACTGAATTACTATTTGCAACAAAAGGATTTATGGGTTTTTTTTCTGAGAAAAAATTCTGAAGTCTCTTGTTCACATAGGTGTCATTTCAGAGTTCCAAATTTAATCTGAACCAAGAGTAGCTTCTAGATAGTATTAGGAAGGGAGCAATCTCTGTCTCACTTTTTAAGAAGAAGTGATGAGCTGGTGATTCCCTATACACTTCTCCTAAATGCATATGGGTAGTAGTGTGGGCAACAGTGGTGACTGATACATTTCCACAGATGGTGTTCTCAATGGGAAGACAGGCAGATTCAGTACACTTCCTTTTCCAATGTGGTGTTGTACAGGGTTTAGTGATAGTCTGATAGTGTAAGAGGGAAATAAAACTCGGGAAAATTCACTGGTCTTATAACATTCTGGTGGGCACAGGCTCCCCTAGCCCCTAGGCAAGAGCTGCCTGTAATGCAGAATACCGCATGCAGATCCATGACACACCAGCAAAGCTGCAACTTAGCTGAGCGAAGGGAAGACAATGTTTGGCCTGGAAGAGTTTTGGATGAACCTGTCCAAATCTTTTCTGTAACAGAGATTGCTGCAGCACTCTGTTCCTTGCAGAAACTATTTTCCCTGAGCGGATATGCAGCAACAACTGGGAAAGAAGCCAGGGCATAAGGTTCCTGCAGTGTGCTTGGATTAGAGTGAGTAGGAAATTTTATGAGGTAAGTATGACTGTAGATGCACTGAGAAAAAAAGTTTAAGTCCTGGCAGACTTTTTTTTTGGCAGTGATGCTTAACAATGCTCTAGCTTTGACTCTCAGTGGTATGCTTTGCCTGCAAAGTCAAACATGAACGAGAGCACAGGTTTTCTTAGTTTAGGCTCAGCCGGCAGCTAAGCACCACACAGCTGTTCACTCACTCCTCCCCCCACCCCCTCCCAGTGAGATGGGGAGGAGAATCAGAAGAAAGAGGTAAAAACTCATGGGTTGAGTTAAGGACAGTTTAATAGGACAACACAAAGAGAGAAGAAATAATAATAACAATAATACTAATAAAAGAGTATATGAGTCGAGTGATGTACAAAGCGATTGCTCACCACCCGGAACCTGATGCCCAGCCAGCTCCCAGCCATAATCCCTCCTCACCCCGGCCAGCTCCCCCAGTTTATATACTGAGCATGGTGTCATATGGTATCAAATATCCCCTTGGCTAGTTTGGGTCAGCTACGTTAGCTGTGTCCCCTCTCATCTTCTTATGAAAATTAACGCTATCCCACCCAAACCCAGGGCACAGGTGTTTGTCACATACCTAAGAAGTGTCATCAGCAAAATGATGTCTTCTAATTTTTATGGTGAAAAACTGTTGAAAAAAGTTGTGTTGTGGTGGTTTTTTTTCCCACTGACATATCTGCATATGCAGTCTTTCCTCTTCAGCACAAACATATGGCATTTGTCATAATATCATAACTGAAAGTCTTCAGTCTTGAGGGGACATTAGCAAATTTTATTTTGTCCTATGCATTTTTTATATATAATTAATTGCAGAAGAACATCCTGCCAAGCATTACCTGACCTGTGTAGGAGAACAAAAGGCACAGTTCCCAAGGTAAGGCACAATGGATTGATTTTGGACTGTGAACATTGGCATGGGAGTAGAGGTAAAAAGACTGAATTAACTTCTAATGCAACTACTACTTTGAGATTTTACCAAGGCTACGCTGTACAAAACAGATATGTTAGCTTATTCTAGAATAACTTCAGGGTATCTAACATACTGATGCATTCTGCCATCAAGAAATGGCCTTATACATCTGAATCCATCTGGCTTTCAGATCTAATAAAAAGATATATTATAAAAATTACTCTCTAAATCATCTATGCTGTTATTCAGTTCTAATTTTTGCAATAAAAATGCAGAAGGCATGTATGATTTCTTTACCATTACAGACTACACATGTCCACTGGCATTCAGGGCTTCAAGCATGGAGCAACTACGCATGATGATTTATAAGGCTGAGTCTTATGACAACAGTAATCAAGTTTCTATATTAACAAAAACTTGGTGATTAAATATATATCTCAAGCACAGATTCAACAGGGAATGAGGGGACATTAACCCCCCCTATGCCCTTTTAATGCCGAGTATTTCTCCACTCTGCTTCTTCCATCCCTAGAAATTACTGAAAGATATATATGCATGGTTGTTTTTCTGGAATTTCTACTTAAGCATATATGACATTTTAAGGCTTGCTTAAAGCCACAGGAGCTACTAATCATCTTCCTAAAATTTATCATCAGAAAATAAGCAGCTCCTCTAGCAATTTGCAAGAATCAATTCTCAGCATCCTAGGCACATTTTTCTTTAGGGTACATCATGTCCTTTCTTGATGAGATTTAATACCTCTTCTGGAGTAGCAATTTCTAGATTCACTTTCAATTCAACATTTTTTTAGTTTCATTTTGCCTTCATAGTACAGAACTGTCTCAATAGTATAGAAAAGATTTATTATTTGGTGGTTAAGGGCAGACATCTTGCTACAAAGTTGAAACAACAGGTCAAGCTTTTTGCTGTGTAAGCAAAACCCACACAAACAAAGAAAATACCAAGCCAGAACCCTAGTCTAGTTTCCCCACAGCTTACATTTCTAGTGTTACTTATCTTGTGTTTGTATGTATCTCAGATATTGCATTTCTTCATGCAGTTTACATCTGCTGAATACTTCCCTCAGCACTCACTGAGTACTGATTTTTAGTCTCAGCATGAAGAGCTGGTAACACATCCTTTGGGATCTGGACCTCTTCCCCCACCTCTTCTGGCAGTGGCATACAAAAACTTTGAGGTCTGCTGGCCTCATTTTCAAGACTATAATGCTACGGGAACATTCTCTAGTCCTAGTGGAGTTTCCTCTCTCATTTCTTTCCAGTTGGTTTTCTCTACTGTTAGCTAGCAGAAATACAGATAACTTTGTCAGATCCTGAGTTTCTTAGAGAAATCTGGGCTATTGTCCATGATATTCAATCTCCTTTTTACCTACTCCCACTCCAGGCAGAACATTTAGCACAAACCACAGGCCCTGTGGATCTACCAATACCAAAGAAGAACAAAACAAGTGTTATCTCCTAAGAATGTTCATGACACTTGTTACATTATTAACTTTCTGAAGCCATGATATATTACCAAGGCAGGTGATGGATTTTGTTATGAAGTATTTAATCCAACTGCTTCTCCACAATGTAGTACTGTTTTAAGGGGCCTGATGTTGCAGTTTAACACCTTCATTATAAGATCGTAAGCCCCTGGAACACTGCTTTTTGGAGATGAATTTATTTATTTATTTATTTTTCTAGCTTAGATTTTAGCTTAAGTAATAGAGATCTCTATCTACACCTCTCTTGTTGCTTGCATTCCTAATTACTAGCACAACACAGCAGGGGATCCACTGTGAAGTCTACTAATAGCCTTATGGCAATAGAGGATAAAGCTTAGGAAAAGTGCTTCTTAGAACTTCCTTCTACATACATTTGCTCTTTCTGCTTTACAGTGGTGGGAATGGTAACATCTGCTCGTGAGAGATTTTTTCTGTATATTCTCTCCAATAGATATATACATATAGAGCCTTAGGAAACTGGAGAATGGATTGCTTAATTTTCCTTAGAATTCAGCTATCTAGTCTGTCCAAGCACTAGATTTTTGTTGTCTTGATGGTAAACTATTTTTATTAAAGTAAGTATTGAAGATGGCATTGATAGTACTTGAATGTCTTTGTAGAAGTAACTGGAACTGTGACTATCACAGTTACAAGGTACTTTTTTTAATTGTTTGTATCTACAGTCCCAGCTTAACGAGTATAATTTTTAACTGCAAATTACAGTAACTGCTAAGCCTAAAAACCTCTTAGAAACACACCATCAATTAAGCTGAAAAATAATTGTCTTTCATTTTAAAGTTGTTAAACTTCCAAGTGGTTATCTTTAAACTGGTCCAAACTTATATAGATAGTATTAATATTCATGTCCATAACTTTACATATTCATTAATTTTCTTTAATTTTCTATTCTAAGCAGCAGGTTTTTGAACTTTAAAATGTCAGGATGGTTCATTAAAATTAATTCTCTAATAGTGTCTACCACAAGGTCAAAGTCATCAGCTGTTTTTGTGTCATTTATCCTGAATATCTAAAGAACTTTTTTTGAAAAACAAAAGGAATCACAGTATTTCTTCTAAGAAGTTTATAACAAATTCTCTGCAAAGCAGTTTAAACTGATGCTCAAAAATAGCTTAAAAAAAAAAAAAAAGTCACAGAGAATTAACAGAAAAGGAGCAAAAACAAATGAAGAGAAGCCACTATTTCACTCCAAGTCACAATGTACCTGCAAGTTAAGTATCATATTCAGTTACTGTTCCCCTGTTCTCAAAAAGGGTTTAACAGACATGTAGTATGCAGAAAAAGTCACTGACAGGGGCAAGAAGAACATAGAATTATTTCCATTCAAGGACCAACTAATAGATTAGGCCTCTTTAGCCTGGAAAAGAGACAACTAACTGGAAAGATGATCAAAGTTTTTAAATTACAAGTGGCCTAGAAAGTCTGGTTAAGGGAGGTTTGTTTATTGTCTGCAGTACAAGAACATGAATAAGACTCGGGGTGCTGGGTTAGAACAAGTAAGATGATGCATTTCCTTACACAACAGTGCTCAGATATCTGCTTTCCATAGGGAACAGGAACAGCTTTCTGTAAGATGTTTTGGATATAAAAATTCTGCATGGGTTCAAAAGGTTATTGAATGAAATCTCATAGTAAAATACAACATTTGGCTTCTTCTGTTTCTGAGCCACAGAAAGCTGTCCCAAGACTGGCAGAGTGTACAGTTACACATTAGAGGCCTGCCTTGATCTTACATTCCTCCTCAGGTGTCACTGCTAATCCATGTCAGAAATGGGACACAGATTTAGGTCTTTTAGTCTGATGCGGTAAAAAAAAATATATTATATTATTATGCAATATGTAAGCAGAGCATACAGCAGGTATTTCTGTTTGTTTGTTAAAACTGTGGTTAAAAGCTAAGCTCATTATACATAACATTTTTCTTCTTCCCTCAGTTGGCTAAGAACTGTACATTAAACTTATCTACGTTAACATACTGGATCCTACTTTTTCAAGTCTTGTTTTCTAAATGTGTGTTGTAAGACATACCTTTTTTCCCCTCTTCTTTTGTCTCTATAATTTGCATTGATTTGCCACTGACACATAAAGTGCACAGTAATGTTCCACTCTGGCATTTTTTCAATGAAGTTGTATTATATTATTCTCTAGAGATGAGCAAAAATAAATAACTGAAAGTCTATTTTCCTAGGAAAATCTGATTTGTTGTTTTCTCTTCACATTTATAGTTTCATCAGCAGTAGTTCATACGCAGATGGTCAGAGAGGAAATCTGAAAATACTCTGTCTCTGAACATGCTTAGAGTACCATAGGTCAAAGCAGTTATGAGGCCTGATCCAGAGAAAAAAATAGAAAACCCCAAACTGAAACCCCACATACATTCATGTTTAGCTTTGTCTATGTGTATAGTCTGAAATACTTACACAAGAGACAGAAACAGGGATTGAAGTCTTTACAGAATCAGAATTATAGTGCATCCTACTCCATAAACATTTTTGAAATGGCTAAGAAAAAAAAAAAAAATACAGTAAAGGAAATATAGCTCCATCCAAATATATATAAGATATGAATGTGACAAAAAAGAGGAAAATAAGTATAGTACAGTTTAAAACATCGTTATATAAAATCATTTGTTTTCCAGTTCCTATTCCTGCTTGTCTGAATGCACAAATGCAAATTCTAAAAGGAAGCAAAATATTTGGTAAAAAGGTCAGACAGAAATGGGAATAACTAAGAGTACCTCTTCAGGCTGTTGTGCAACAAATAGTGCTGTTGAATCTATGTGATCTTGCCAGAACATATTTGAATCTTCTCAGTGAATGTATAGTTATGTGGTTGAGCTGCAAACAGTCACTGTGAATTAGTAAAACTGTGAGGCTGTGACTGGATGCTGGATGAGGCACTGGCATGACCTCTTAGTCCAGTATCCTAGCCAGTGCTGTACCCTCCCATAAATAGTAGAATATCATCCTTGTTGCTATGCAGGAATATTTCTGCAGCTTCTCTACTCCCAAGGTTAGCACCATCCTCATTAGCAAGCTTTTGATGGACATAGACTCTTTTGTCAGAGCAACATGTCTTTTGTTTCCAACATGGTCAGTTAGAATTGGCACTTTTCTTTGCTTGGTCATGGTCCAAGGATGATCACCCATACATCCTTAGAAAGAGAATGGGGGAAGAAACTTTTTCTCTGGCAAAGACTAACGGTGTACCCAGAAATTAACACTGCACAAAACCATGAATAAATAAACAAATATATAAGCTCATCAGAAGGACTTCTTACCTGGCCCAGCAGCTTTCCACTCTTCATCTTGGTACTAGGAAAATTTTATCCTCCTTAATCAGCAAATATCTGTAATATTCATTATTTAACACAAATGCACATATATTTAAACTCCAATCAAGCATTAAATAATTCTCTATAGAAAAAAGCTATGTTTATTTACTGGATCTAAGCATTTTGCAAAAAGCTAAAATTGTAATGATAATATTCCTCAACGCCATGGCATGATTTTTTTTTTTTTAAAAAAAAGCCTAATAGCCAATAAAAATATCCCTCATGTTGTCTGTAAGTAATGCAGTTACATCACCTAATGGATTTTTTCTACCTTTAGTACAGGCAAACTGATCATGTTTTCAATGCAAATCAAATAATTAAATAATGAAAATTTTAGGGATGCAATACGCTTAGGTGTCTAAAATGGCACTAGTTGCCCCTGTTTAGGCAGCTGACTAACTCCAGATCTTTTTAATAGTTTGTAGCACCCAGACTTTTCACTGCACAGTTAACTTAGTTCTGAACACATGCATGTTTAGGTGTTTACCTTTTTTCAGTGTGAATTTGCTAAGTATAGGAAATTGAGTTATGTGTGCTCTCTAATGCAAATAATGGTCAAAGCCACCTCTAAAACTAAAAAAGACATCTCAGTGACTATCACTTTCTGTTATGTCTTCCAAGTTTCCTATTCCATGTTGTTCCAACTGAAGTCCCTAGTTAAACTTTTAGGGAAATTCCACTACCATTTTATTAATTTGGTAATGATATTAATAGAATAGAATGGGGAGAAGAAAAAAAAAAATAAAAAGAATGGAAAAATACAACTTGGAATTTGAAATTTGAATGGGGATTCAAGTTCATTCAGCTTCATCTTTGCTCCCCACTCCAACTGCAACATTATTTATATTTTCTTTCTCCTGAAGTATCAAGCCATTTGTGACTAAACAATATGAAAGCCTGCGGAAGGTGTTCAACACTAATGCATCTAAATCTATCTGACAATATTCAGTAGGATGCTAGCTACTGAATCTTTTTTGTTTGTTTGCTTTGTTTTTTTATTAAAATGTTTACTTGATTTTATTAGGAGGTATCCACATATATACCAGAGAGAATATATAACAAACAAAATACTTCAATTCAGATTTTTAAGACATCTATATATGGTTATTAAATCCATTGTAGGTATCATATTCTCATCAGGAAATTCTAGATTTAAAATATTCTAATTTTTTGGCAGGTATAAGTATCACAGTAGAACAGTTTTTGTACTGACCAATTCCATAAAGGGGTGTTCCTGGCTTCTGCATTAGAGGACTCATTCCATTACAAATTTTTCTTGTGGATATACTTTTTTTTTTTTTTTTTAACAAAGAACAAAATCAGTCCATCAATGAATTTGCCTATTTAAATCACAAATGTTGGCAGTGTTGAAAAGTGTGGTGAAGGAAATGCACTAAAACCAGAAGAAAATGGGGGGCTGGGGGGGGGGGCAGGGCAGGAAAGCTGTGTGCCTTTACAAAAGCACTTTTTAAAACTTTTTTGTTCCCTGGATGTATTCTCATTTTTCCTTGACTGATCCTCATATTTCTAATTCAGCATCCCTGCTTGCCTGACAGTCCTGTGTATTTACTATTTGCTTTGGGTCTGTGTGGCGGGGTTTTGGTAGCGGGGTGGGGTCCGCAGGTCCGGCTGCTGCTGGAAGCTGCTGGAAGCTTCCCCAGCTGGGAGCCGGACCTGCCTCTGGGAGAACAGATTCCAGAGGGGAAACCTGCCGGGAGTCGGGGGATCGGGATGGGATCCTGAGGGGATCCTGTGCAGATCCCGAGGGCAGGGAGGAAGGAGGGGATGCCCCTGCAGCCCGTGGGGAGACCAGGAGGCAGGCTGTGTGTCCCCAGCCCGCGGAGGGGAGCGGGGGAGCAGATGCCCACCTGCAGCCCGGGGAGAGAGGAGCCCACGCCGGAGCAGGGGGTGGAGGCCCCACAAGATGGCCGCCACTCCCTGGGAGCTGGCTGGGACTGAAGGACTGCGGCCTGTGGGAGGGACCCGTGCCGGGGCAGTTTGTGAGGAACTGCAGCCCGCGGGAAGGACCCACACTGGAGAAGTTCGTGGAGGACTGTCTCCTGTGGGAAGGACTCACGCTGGAGAAGTTCGTGGAGGACTGTCTCCTGTGGGAAGGACTCACGCTGGAGAAGTTCGTGGAGGACTGTCTCCCGCGGGAGGGACCCCCCGGCGGAGCAGGGGAGGAGTGTGGAGTCCTCCTCCTCCTGAGGAGGAAGGAGCGGCAGAGACAAGGTATGACGGACTGACCCCAACCCCCATTCCGGAGGGAGAGAGAACCAGGAGTGGGGCTGAGCTGGGACGGAGGGAGGGCTGGGGGGAAGGGGTGCTAAGGTTGGGGTTTACTTCCTAATATCCTTGTTTTGTTTTGATTTGTAGTAAATTAAACTGATTTTGTTTTTTCCCCACGTTGAGTCTGTTTTTTGCCTGTGACCATAAGTGGCGAGTGATCCCTCCCTGTCTTTGTCTCGACCCACGAGCGTTTCTTTATATTTTCTCCTCATCCCACTGGGGCCGGGAGGATTAAGCGAGTGGCTTCGTGGTGCTGGGCTTAAACCACGACACTATTCTACAGGTGAAAAGGTACTTTTTAACATCTACTCTGCATTGTTTTTCTTTCATTTCTACTTGTGCTCATTGAGCTTGTCATCTGCAATCATCTGGAAACAGGGGGCTTTTGCTGTTATTAACCACTCCATTTAACAATGTGAGCACTTTAATATGCTCTTACTCTTTTCAAGTCATCTTTTCCTTTTTTTGGCATGAATGGGAAATGACTTTTAAAATCTCTGCAGTCACCATTCTCAACAGGACAATGTTACTGTGAAATTTTTATTGTATCTACAAAAGCACTACACTATAGCTTCTTGTGAAATACATGAAAGTATAAAAATGCTGTGGTGACAAATGCACTGGTTAATCAGAGATATAATTAACATGCTTTCAGATATTAAAGCAGTCATTAACAGGAAATCAATGAAAGAGTTTTTTTTCTGATTACTTGGAATTGTTTTCCCATATTGTTATTATTTTAATTAATGATTCAACTAATAATAGATTTCAATACACAACTAACTCTGAAGATAAAAGTTTTTCTTTGAAGACGTGAGAAAGGTTTCAAACATTTAAAACTTTTCTTTTTTCTGATTATGGTTAGAAGGCACCCAATACTATTTGGATGTAAAGGACAAACTGATTGCACAAATAGACTTCTGCTTATAAATATAAAGAGAGGAAAAGGCAAACCTACAGGAGTTTTGAGGCAAAAATGAAGAGTAATTGAAGCTCAGTTGCTCCAATTGCTCTTCTTTTCTTGAAGAGTAATAACTAAGAAATGAAGAGATGAACTATGAACAGGGTAGTGAGAACAATTTAGCTATCATCAGTGGGTTACTGGGAGTAAGGAGAATCTGGAGGCTTAATGAAATTACTATGACCAGCAAAGTGAGATTAAAAGGGTACATGGTAATTCATGTGGATTGGGACACCTCAGGATTAAATAGGAAAGTTTATAACTACTGAAAAGAAAGGAGTGAAAAAACCCACAGTTCTTCTGGAAATTGTTCAATTAAATTGTATTTTAAGTGATGGTCCTCTCTGCAGTCCAGCATGGAAGGATATAGCTTAACATAAGTGCTAAAAATAAAAGGAAACCATATTTATCTCAGACTGTCTAAAACTGCTAAGAAAATTTTAAATTTAAAAAATAAGTTTTACTTTCTGGACACGCTATACTCCATGCTGAATGAAGCATCAGTCTACTCTGCACATTTTGCAAGATTACCATAATGAATGTTGAATGTGAAATAATGTTAAAAACCACTAGAACTATGAACACAGGTGCAATTCCTGTATTCTGGTTTTAATCATGGTGACTGTCAAATTAAAATGCAAATTAGGACTAATTTACAAAAAATGGTCTAGTGACTTTCAAAATATGAAAGAAACCCATCCACAATCCTATTAGTGTTGCCTCCAAATTACTTACTGAAAAGGAAGGAGAAGCGCAAGGGAAATGGATAGGGAAGGGAAAGGGAAGGGAAGGGGACATTTAAGAAAACTTCTGTCCATGTAAGTTCTGTTTTGCATAATTCATCTGATATCTAAGCAGTAAATAGGTTTTTTAAGGGTCAGATTCTAAGGCTATTTACAAGGAGTCTTCAAAGGATTTTCTTTGGGAGGGAGGGAAAATCTAGTTTTAATGATTCAATCTCTGTCATGCTTCAGTGTAGGCTAGTTTCTGGGTTTCATACTTTATGGTTATTGCCTGAATATTGTCATTTGAAAAGCAGCACTGAAATGTTCAATGGAGAAATTTTGCAACTAATTACTTAAATCATTATAAATTTTTAGCTTTTCCAGCAACAACAATTTGGATATGTAATCTTACTTTGCATCATCTAATTGGATTTTTATTGAGGTTGTATTAATATTGGACATAAAGCAAAATAAGATCTAATATATATTCAGTAACAATTCAAGAATTCTCTTCCCAAATCAATAACATCCTTGTCTTATTCCATATCTGTTTATTGATTACTTCATGTTTGTTTATTTATTCAATCTCTAGAAAGATTTTGAGACTGTGTATCCCTTCAGATAAGGAACTTTACTGTTTGTTTAATTATGACACCCTGTTGATAGAAAGTATTTATTGGTTTTATTAGATACTATTGTTAAAAGAAAAACAATGAAGCAAAGGCAAAGGGAAAACAAGATAGAAAATCTTGACAGAAGTTGGAGGAACAAAAGTGTAAAATATTGGGGGAAGGTATAACAGCAGTTCAGACCACAGAATTAGAGAGTTAAATCCTTGGCAATGACTAATATTAGAAGGTGGAAAGAGACTGGTCCGTGCACAATACTATGCCATGGGTAGTTTTTTATGGTCCATTCAAAGAAGAACACTCTTGATCAGAGTTGATTTACTTGTCAGACATGAATCTTGATGTTAAATATTAGGTAAATATACAGGTATTTCTTCTATGATGTGGAATACACAAGTAAAATTTTTTCCCCCCTGTTTTCAGTTCTTCCACCTACAAACATAAAAAGGAAGAAACTGAAGCCTCCTTAATAACAAAATAACTTATTGAACAAAAATAGGATTCATCTCATCTACTTTTAGCTAAAATTTGGTGGCCTAGAGTATAAGTTCTTTATTTTGTTTAAATTTTGGTGTTTGTTTGTTTAGGCTTGTCATTTTAGTGGCTAGGCTTGCAACACTTCCCTGAAGCAAATGTACAGCTATGCTATTCACAGGCAGATGAGTGCTGGCATATGTAAGAGCAGATTAATAAAAATAATAAAAAAAGAAGATGTCTTAAATAAGTTTTACCAAGAGAAGAAAAATTACTTGTGGAATCATAGCCTGGCTTTGTGGAAATACGTCATCACCTTGTGAGTTCAGTTATACCTTGGAGTAATCCAAATGGATTGCAATTAGACTACATCTAGAGTAATTTCTACTCAGCATGAACAAGACTGAAGGGAACAAGCAACAGCTGTTCTACATTGTAGTTTTTTCCTGATGTTACTGTATTTATAGGACATTATAAATGAACAGTTTTCACATGGGTATACCACATATATTAGTACTACTATTATCCTAAGCAAAACTTAGCAAATTTATGCAGCTTAAAGTAAATAATGTTCACTTGATTGAGCACTAACAATATTCCAGTATTTTTATTTTTAAGCTTTTTGCATTATATTTCCCTGAAAATCTCAGGTTCTTTTATGTTGAAGGCTGTTCTCTTACATGTGTACAGTATACACTGAGCCATTGACTTAAACATTTAGAAAATTTTAATCTTTAATTATCACTGAAGAGAACTTTTAAACCATTTTGGCATAAAGTGTGACTCTGATCTAAGTCAAGGGTAATGGAGGGAGAATTCAGTACTTCATATGATTAAAAGTCAGGTTTCATTTAAAGTGCCTGAAACCCAGGGAACATTCTAATTTTAATATTTATGCAAAATTTACAGTACAACGAATTCCTTTTCTATTTAAATTGTTACATAGTAATTAACATGACCTTTTTGGTATCTCCTGTTACTGAAATGTTATAGCAACAGTTTGGTAAAAGAGGGATTATATTGTACTGGTAAGTTGAGGAGGTCTCCAAAAGTGAAAAATGTTAAAAGGCTAGGAAGCAATATGTAAGCCTGCTCAACTGAAAAATTATGTAGTCTTTACTGTACATCTGTGAAGTTCAGTTCTAACTTGGGGTTTAACCAAGTATTCTTTCTCATTTCCAGATGTTTGCCAGTTGTCTTTCAGGGGATTTATGACTGATTACGTGTTTATCACACAAGCTGAACTAATCTCTAGACTGTGCCATGAACAGTAGCAGTAATATTTCTTATGTGACAGTATTGTACCAAGGAGAGAACATAAAATTTATAAAGACTTGTTGGAATCACTTGTTTGAGTGGATCAATAGAACAGCAAATGAATTGCTTTGGGCAACAACAGGATGTTGAACTACTTGCAATATATTGTTTGAAGATTGCTGGTCTTTATGACATAAAATATGGCTGGTTTATATTAGCATATTTTGAGGGGTGTGGACAGCTCTTAGACACACCTCTGAAGATTCCTCAGCATCTGTAATAGAGTATTAGTTGGACACTCATCATATTCTATACCAAACAAAATTGGAGAACAGAAGTGGAGAATTGTATTTTAACAGGCTTTGGCATAAACAAATTGGAAAGAGTTGGGCCATGAAGAAGCTCAAGTTGCACAATCCCAATCAGTTTGGATTCAGGCACTGGGGGAGGTTGTATCTCACTTAATCTTGGACTTCTATAGTACAGATGTCTGCATATGAGGCAGTCAAGTCTCTTCGTACATGATGGTGGATATGGACATTTTTTAGATTCAATGTGTCTTATGTATTTTAGGTGTTTACCTTGCAAAAATATAACTGTTTAATTCTGTCCATTGACTACAAGGAGAGCCTACGTGTATGTAAGAGCTTACATAGAAAGATGAGTCAGATAAACCTCAACAAGAGATATTTTTTTTTAGCTGACTTCTGTGTGAGTGTTAGGTTGTTCCCCAAGAACAGAAGTACTTTCTGTTCCTGCAGCAGCCCATACAAAACCTAGGTCTGTTGCAGTCCTCAGCTCCAATCCTGGTACGATAGATAATAGCAGGAATAAAACGAGTGAAGCAGTTATCATGAGTGGAAAACCAAAGCAGTACAAAGACCATCAGTAACCTATTTTAAAAAAAAATTGGACTGAAATAATATCTAAATATCACTTACATCTTAGGGTGTCAGGAGCACCACCATAAAACTGAAGAACAGCTAGAGCCATCTGCTATGTACCACAGACCCACCCAGTTTACTGCAGAAAGAGCTAATTTTAGCAGTGTTGGCATGAACAAAACCTTGATATTTCATCTATGGAAAATTAATTACTTTGGGGGCATTTTTTTATTGAGTAGCAGAGACTGCCACACGGGCATTTTCTAGGATGCAGCTGACATTACTGTGATGGATTTTTCCCTGTGCGTGAAAAAGAAAATAAAAAAAATGCATGAGTGAATGAACCTGAAGCAGGAAAGAATCCAATATTCAGCATGCAAAGCTTGATTTTACGTGAGGGGAAAAAAAGCCGGGGGGGGGGGGGAGGGGGGGGAGACAGGGAGTGACAGTACACATAGGTTTCTACACATAGGATGAAAAAATAAGAATATTTGGCATAAGTAAAAAATATTTTAAGTTGCATAGTAGTTCAACAGCATGGAAACCGTAACAGTGCAGAAAGTATGGACACAGGATGCTAGCTAGTTACTTTGAGGGTTTCTTAAGGAACAGTGGACATAACCTCAGAATAAAAGGAGTTATATGACAAAGCTGCTGAAGGTTGTCATCTCCAGACATCTTAGGGCCTATGCGAGTTCTTCCTGCTCCAGTCTGGTGGAAGGGAAGCTGCTGCCAGCTCCCCATCCACTCATGCAAGCAGCAGACGGCTTATTCCCGTGGGCTGATCATTGACCTTGGATCCCCCAAGGAGCTGCCAAATCTATGTCCTCAGTTCACTGGGCAAGTCACTGGGGTTCCTCCACCTGTTACTGTCTCTCTGACCCTGGCCAGGTCTTTGTTTAATGTAATTAGCCTTTTATCAGATAACCTGACAAAGGCTATGGAACATCTATTCAACATGTGTTAGGCACAATTGTGCAAACTTCGGTGGGGACAAAATCAGGAGAGTTGATGATAAACTGTTAACAAGAGATACACAAGTAGATTGCAGAGCTGATAGCTATGACTTTTGCTGCTGCAGCAAAGGAGAGGGCAAGAGAAACCACAGGCAGGAGGAAAAGGATGAGGAGATATAAAATACATATACAAACTGAAAACACACTAAAAGTTGAACATCTGTAATAATGTGTGGTGGGGGGGATCTTGAGTTATAGGACATAATCCATTTATATTCTAAAAGACACTAAGGATCAAAACAAAAGTGAGTAGAATTTAAAGATTTTGGGATACATTATAGGACTGAAATATGCTAATGACCATAAGGTTTATGCTTTTAGGATAGGTTCCTTCTCCCTATAGCAGAAGGTACAGAGGTGCTAAATAATTTAATGTTTGAGTCAATCATTTCATGAGCAGGTGTATTCTCTGATTAATGAGGAGGAAGGGGCAGAGAAACACCATTTTTTTCTTACGTAAATTATCAGAAAATTAAATAAATAGATAAATATTTCATAAGCCTTACATATAACAAATTTTACAGAGATTCATCTTAAAGCCAAAGGACATAAATTGGTGGTTTATATGTATTATATGGTGTTAAAACTTGTTTTACAGTACTGGCTTTGTTTCCTTCATTTTCTGCCCTCAGATGATGGACTGTATTCTCTTCTTCCCTCACAGACACATAGGTTATTTTGGTGATACTAACAGTAAAAATAAAATGAAATAGATGGTTTTGGACTCTTAGAATACACTGAAATAGAAGTGTGCCTGGGGATATAACAACTTCTATTATTATTTTTTAATTTTTTAATTTATTTATTGTCTTCCTTTCTGTTCTCTCATGCAAACAACGTACTTTTAAGTGAAGCTTAAAGAATTATGACTAGCTTATTAAGAAGCTATGTAACCATGTTAGGGTTTATGACCTTTACTGAGGGAATTCCAGCAAAATTAATTTACAGTCTCTTTAGGAGAGGAATGGCGTATATATGAAATGTCAAAAATACTTTAACACAGAAACAATTTGTAGTTAGAGTGTTGACACTAGTTCAAAAACATCATTCCTCTATTTTCTAGATTTTGTAGAAATTAATATGATATAACTATCTTTGGAAATGTTCATCTAATGAAAAAGTTTATGCAAAAAAAAGACACTGTCTGTTTGATGTGAAGGACATGCTAGCAAGAAAGCAATAATCTGCTTAGAAAAAGTATTTTTTTTTTATGAGCCATACAAAATGATTTAAAATAAGAAGAAGGATCTGTGCAGTAGCGAATTGCTTCTAATAAACATTACATTACATGAAACAAAAGAAAAAGAAAAAGCATTTTCTTTTAGGAGTTCTACCACTTAGAAGAAAATTTCCAAGATCATCTCTTTCAAAACCATGGCAGAGTAAAGAACATAGGCAAGATTGATTATTTTTCTTTGCTCAATGTCTTGGTTGCCCATAAAAGTTAATGCTCAACAGCATGTTAAACTAAAATTTGAAATTATGCACAGGCATTATTTTCTATTGTAGGTGCAGGAACTTACTCTAATGATTGGTACCTGAAGAGTTTTCAGAGTAATGCCTTAAGTATACTATTGTAACTTTCTGTAGGGAAGTCTACTAAAATTGTGAGTGTTAGATTGCAAATAATTTTATACATGAAAGATCGAAAATAATGCAACACATCAAATACCTTATTTTAATATAGCAAGTCAAAATACTGAGATGACAAATACCATATTTGTTTACTCATAATTGTACTGGGAGCAACTGAATTTGAAGGTGTTGGCAGGTAAAAATGTTGCTGTGTCAGGAAACCCATAAATCTGCTGTATCACTCAAAGCCACAATATTTTGACCCCAAATCCTCTATTTTTCTTTGGCTAGCTAGAGAAGTTAGTTAGAAGGCTAATGATAAACTGAATCATAAAGTAACTTTGGAAAGATACATTAAAATCATGCTGTAAAAAAAAACCCTGTTCTGTTGTTTTTACATTATCACACCAAATTTGTTGTGGTGATTTTACAGTGACATTCCTATTCACCAGATTTCAGCATCACATATGTTTTTAAAACTCACAAAAATATATATGACTGTTGTTCCAAAGTACTGAAACCTCTCAAATAAACATGGATCACTTGGACCATTGCATTATACCTACAGACTAGTAGTACTGAACTAGTAACTTCACAGAAGCCCATGTCAAAGTGTCACCCCAGCGGTTCTGTGTGAATAGCCAGTAAAGTCAGGTAAAGATACTCAGTGGCAGCCCAGACCTAGAAATCGTAAACCTGTATTACAACAAGACAGAGAGAGAAAGCAGGATTTTCTGCCTGTCGAGCATCATGGAGTTATTCATAGCATAAACATAGGTAGCCAACAAACAGATGCCTATAGATTTGATATTATCTAGTCAAATTCAGATATGATAGTTATTCAGGAAAAAAGAAAAGAAAATTAACAAAAAAGTCTCTCATCTTCTCATATCCACCTTCTCAACGTTTATTTTATTAATAGTGTTAGCCTTGATTCCAGACACCAGGGTAAAATCATACATCTTTCTTGAAAGTCTCACTGACATCACACATCTACAAATTCCCTCCCACCATCCATTCTTGAGTCACTTTGCTGTCCTTCACTTTCTCATTTTATTTTTGCTTTTTTCTCTATTGCTCAGGAAACCCACAGAGGAACTCTTAAATCTTCATTATTTTGAGTACTTTCACATTTGCTGTCATCTTTATCCATTCAGTTGAAAAATCTAACACTTTGTGCAAAATGAAGAATGTACTGTGCATTATTTTACTACTTCTATCATGAGTCTTTTCAACTTCAGTTTCATATTCTCTTTTTTGCTTCTTAATTTTCTCTCTATCCATCCTGTTAATATTTCTTTAATACCAACCTCAACTCACATAGCCTTTTCCTGCTTTTGACATAACTCTTAAATCCGGGGGGGGGGGGTGTGTGTGTGTTCTCTCTCTTTTGTTTTTTCTTCTGTTTGTAGAACATCTTACCATCCATTCTCTTTTAAATTTTCCAAATATTATCCTTCACTCAGCACCTACCCTCCCCATTTCCCCAAACTCCTCTCCTTTTACGAGGAAATTTTCATTTTCTTCCTTGCTAGTTTGCTTTCTCTTTCTATTAATTTCTCTTTTGCATTTTTCAATGTGAAAATATTTCAGATTATTATCTATTTTCCCAACCAAGCATTTTCTTATTCTTTTTATTTCATA
Organism: Astur gentilis; assembly: GCF_929443795.1. Taxonomy (NCBI): domain Eukaryota; kingdom Metazoa; phylum Chordata; class Aves; order Accipitriformes; family Accipitridae; genus Astur; species Astur gentilis. The sequence goes on from NC_064892.1 coordinate 14,887,213, forward strand.
TTTTTCGCTGTGTCTCTGGGGATTGCCTTCATTATTTAGGGATCTATTTTGCTTTTAAGCAAAAAAATATATAAATATTGACTTCACCATAAAATCTTACGTCTTTTTTTCTGCATAATATCTTTATGTTCTTGTCTGACCCTTACCATTGTTTTCTGTAAACTTTTGGACATTTAAAGATATTATCAATATTCCTCAAAGATTATGGTTCTACAGGACTCACCAAAGATATTTCTCTGAGACAAACGGGCTTCAATAACTATAGATCTGGAAAGACTGGACAGATGTGGGAATCATGACATCTTCACAGGAGAAAAGCTTGTGTGAGCCCTGTCCCACTTTGCAAATACTATTTAAACTTCTTCTGTTTTCATACTTTCACAGTGAAATAATACATGGCCCAGTTAAAAATGTGGTTTTATAGATATGAAGTAAAAATTGCATTTCTGGACTCAGAGACAGTCAGATACTTTTAAAATGCACTAAAGAAAGGAAAAGGGAAAATTAAGGAAAAACGTAAAATGAAGAAGGAAAGAATGGAAGGCAAGGCAAGGCAAAAAGAGAAAAGTGTAAGCTGATGAGTGTCTTGGGTCTCACGTCTCACCCTCTTCAGAGTTGTCACTAATCAAGTTCTTCGCCACATCATCATCTCTCCTTTTATTTTCCTCATGGCACACTAATTATCATCTTTTACAAATGTAAATCAAGATTATAGCACTGAAGTATACTTAAGATGTTGCATATACATGAATTGCAATATTTTATCAAGGATGCTCACTCCTAAAAATAATCTGCATGTAGCATTTCAAACCTGCTCTTGGCATTTTAAGGACTCTTCTTCAATAAGTTCCGCAGAACGCAGTGAGGAAATGGAACAACTAGGGGAAAAAGTAAGCCCCTTTTACTCTTTTTTTAAATGAGGATATGCAGAATATTATTGTCTCCCTCACTAGCAAGATGCCATGCTGAGAGCTGGAAGAGAGCTCTGTTGTGTAATAACGTTACATTTCTTCACAGGAAGCCTAAAAAACCTGTTGGCTTTCTCAGGCCCTTACAATAAAAGAGCAATTAACTTGAATCTTTATAGTCACAAGCACAAAGCTTTCCATATCATGGATTAAACAGAATTCTCTCAGCTCAATGTCTTTTAGGGGCTGTAAAATACATTCCTTGCCATTACTGCAGAGGTTCTGCCATCCTGCCTACTGATTTCAAAGTTAGCAGGATTGGATTTCAAAAACAGTCAGGTATGTTTAGTTAGGGACCAGTTGCTTATTTCACTGTTCAGAACGTTATGTAATTGTATTTTGAAAAAACATTAGTGTCCCTGAGAATACTAATTAACAAACACCTTTGAGAAGCCTGAAACAGTATGTTAAATTACTCTGTAATACAGTATTTTATATTAGTGGCCCATGTTTTGTTTCCTTTTTTGTTGTTGTTGTTGTTGTTGTTGTTGAACAGAGCCATTTATTATGATTTACTGAGCGATCCTTCTTTCACAGTCCAACATCTTTGAAATATGTGTGCTCAACTGATGACAGTATCTCACCATTTTGACATACAGAGGATAATGCACTTATGGGGATTAATTTCTGCCAAAAAAGAAAGATAGCCCTAAGGTCTGGTTTTGTTAGCATGATCAGTCCCAGATTTCCTGTCTGGCTTTGAATAAATCTTGGTGAACTCCATGGTAGTGCCAGTTAAGATGATAAATCCACACAACTCAGCACAGCTCAGATTCACTGTATTGGCCACTGAAGCAGAAAAACCTTGTCTTCGCTAAAAGTGAGTTAATAACTGTTATTTTAAAGAAAGTTTTCATTTCTCAGGAAAGTCCTTTCATGATTATACAGGCCAAACTTTGATTTTTTTTTTCACACCATCTAGCCAGTCACTCACAATGGCTTAGGTGAAGTTTGCATTAGGTTCTCCATACCCATAGTGCAGACATGACTATGGTGTCTCTGATCAAAATTCAGAGGAATATAAAACCTTCCATAGTGCTTAATGAAAGCTTAGCTAATTCACTGGTTAGCAGATCCACTGCTTGGCTAGGAATATATGAAATGGGACTGACCCTAAGTAATCTTCTGCTGGCCTTTTGAGCTCCCGACTACCTGAAGTTTCAGGATGCCATGCACCTCTCTCCTCACTTTTGTGAACTACTGCCATGAAGTGAAGGCTCACATACAAACAGCGTACAGAGCAGAATAAGAGAAGCGTTGTGCTCTTTGAGGAGATATTTTATCCTTGAAAGGGGAAATAAAGAAAAAACCTGCAACTAACTTGTATAATTCATCACTGGCAAACCTTAATTTATTGAGACTGTTTCTTTTTTGAGGATAGAGTCATGGTTGCTGGCAGACTGTTCCTCAAGTACTCACTGCATATAATGTGGGTGTGACTCTTCAAGAGAATAGTCAGCTCTATTAATTAAAATTCAGTACTGCAGATATGCTTAGTTTAAAATCCCTTAGAAAATTATGCACAGTTGGTTCATGTCCACAGATTTCTAAGAACTTTTTTGTTACACAGCTGCTACAATTTTTATATCTATTCAGTGATTTCTTTCATAATAAACTCCAGCTTTTAAGGCAGTTTGGTAAAACTGTAAAATGTAAAAGGACTGTAGCCCACATAAAAAGGCAGCAATAATAAAGAAAATTGCTGTGAATGATGTTCTGTCAAGTAGGTGATAAAAGGGAATTAAAATCAAGTGCTTTATCGGTTGCTAATATTATCCCAGAACCACCACTATGCACTCTGGAAAGTAAGCAGCTGACACTCTGATTAAGTCAGTACCATTATACAATTAGTACTTTTACCCTTTTAAATGTACAGTAAATTAGTAAACACATCTCTAATTTAAGGCATCAAGAAGTAAAAGCCAAAGTGTGTGGAAGGCTCCTAGAGCAAAACTTGAGATCCCGTCTCACAAATGAACATTTGGTCTTGCAGAGGTTTTCCTTCTGGCATACCAAGTGCCCAGACCCCTTCAACATCTATGAGTCTTGCAGTGTCTTGTGGAAGGAACTTGCCATGTCTGTATTGACAGTCCTGGAAGAGCTTCAAGCTCCTAAGTTCTCATGGGTGCCCAGTCTTGACTTTTTATCAGTGTGACAGCCAGGCATGCAGCAGCCCTGCCCCCCAGGTCTGATGCCACAGGAAGGGAGTCTCGATGGGCAGGCCACATTAACCTCATGGCACCCCACAGTCAAGATCCAGGATTTGGTAAAGTGCCCCAGCAAGTTCGGAACTGCACCTGCTGTGGGCTTCCTTGTTGGTCAGCAGCTTCCTTGCCTCCTGGCTTATTTTCCCATAAGAACAGTATAAGCTTCCAGGGAAGCTGTGAAACATCTTACTGAGACAAATGCAAATTTATGCATATGATTTAAAGCTGGTCTGGCAAAATTACTGGAAAACATATCAAACTTAATGCAAGATAGTAATCCTGCATTTACAAAAGGCTGGTCTAGACGTTATAACAGGTCTTTCCTATCTCTTACCTCTAGGATTCTGAGAAATGGAATTAAAATTGATAGCATTTTCCTCCCTAAACTGTAAAAATAGCTGAATTCTCCCATGTTTTTTACTAAGGATGTACGTCAGTAATGGTAAATAACATCACCTAGAGGGCATATTTTAAATTACATTAACATTTGACTTATTTTTTCTTTTTCATGAGAGAACATATTCAGTTTTTCGCGTATAGTAAGAATTTTGCAAACTTTCCTTCTGGAATATCCATGGTAATCTACTCAATATCATTACTATGGGCAGTATTGCTTAGACATTACTTTCAGTGGTAAAGAATGTGCAAATATAATGTTATATTTAAAAAATACAGCAGAGCTTAGTTATTCTTAATACATTTTATTTTACAAGTACCCATTGACATAACCACTCAGTTTTTACTGGCATTTGTCTCCTATCAAATAAATTATGATCAGCAAAACAGCTTTCGTTACACTGAGATGAAACCACGTATACTGCATTTTTAGCTACTGAAGCATGTATCTTACTCACAAGGCATATGGAATGTAAGTCAGAATCTCTCTAGCTATGTGGTCATCAAAATTACTGCTTTATATGCTGTTTCTTTTATAAAATGAGGGGGGTGTTCTTACTATGATTCATTTTTCCAATTGTTGAAATTAGATTGTATTAAGAAGAAATCTCAATTCTTCTCCATTATTGATATTAATTTAAGCAATAACGAAAACTTTGCACTGTTTCTTAAGTATGTGATGTGACTTTAGTGTGGCCATATTAGAAGGCAGCAAGCCAAAAGGTTAACTTTTTAAAGGAAATGGATTATTAGTACCTTGTCAGACCTCTGGCATTTCTGTCTGCTACTATACTACAAGTCTGAAAAGTATATTGCTGAATAAATGTGTGAAACTTTCTTCCAAATCTTGTACACCAAATGTGACTGTTTGACAAGAAAGTGAGAATACACTGAAGATTCATAATCTCAGAAATAACACCCTTTTGATTTTGAAAGATGAAAAAAGTTTTCAAAAGAGGTCAAATAGCTTCACAGTGCATAACTTTGTAAGTGTAATGGGTTGTGCAGCAGCTGAGAAGAATTACTTATGACATGCCACTTACTACCTTAGATCACCCCTAACAACGCTATGATAAGTGGACAATCAGTGACAAAAAAGAGCTAAGCTTTGAATTTACATTAAGAAGATAAAAAAAATGTTTACAATGAAATCCTATCCTTTTTATAAAAATGGCATGTATTCAATATGAAAAGTTCCCAATTGAAATAATTTGAAATAGAATCTGGAATTTTAATTGAATTTTGGCTCTACAAACTAAACCAAGCTTAAAAGGTGAAGTCTGCCTTGTCCTTCCATTGCAACAAACAGCTCAGTAGGAGATAGGAAAAACAACAAACTTCCTTCCCTCTCAACCCTGACTTTCAGGTTTTATTGATATGTCCTGGTTATGATATGGAAAATATTGCATCCCTCCTTGAATATATGACTGCACTCACTTTGTCTTTGACAAGAGAAAGTAAGCTCCTTTCTTCTGTGCATTCTAGTTAGAAATGGATATGGTATTGACCTCAAATGTCTCTAAGTAGAAGGTTATTATGAAAACAAGTCAGCAAGTATACTTTGATAACAGGAGGTTAAGTCGTTCTTCATGCTCGCTGGAGAAGTTTTATTATGATTGTCATTTGTTTCAAACCCTATTTGGGATGTATATCGATGAAAACTTATTAACTATTCATGACCTCTTAAGGTCTCTGTGACAGCAGAGTTAAAGCCCATTTTTAATGGAAGGATATTCACACCCTACTAAGCACTAATGGAACACTTCTTGGTAGTCTGAACAAACACATTGTCCACATTTCCTTCCCACCATCAGTGTCTTTATCCTAGACTAAAAGACCAGACACGAGTAGTGTTAGTTGTGTAAAGCCACTAGTATAGTGCCTATAGTTTTTACTGTTTTGCTACAAGCAAATGTTATAGGGTAGTAGAAAATTTGGAAGGAGTCTTTCAAAGATACGAAAATTTACTTTACAAAGATAATAATTCAAGAATGCCATTTTCTCTTCACTCTCTCCCTGGCACAATGTGCTGTTTTTTCCTGGGTTAGAGTTAATTTTCTTCATAGTAGTTACTATGGGGTTATGTTTGGGATTTGTGCTGAAACAAACCAGCATTGATAACACGGGGATGCTTTAGTTACTGCTGAGCAGGGCTTACACAGAGTCAAGGCCTTTTCTGCTCCTCATCCCACCCCACCAGTGAGGAGGCTGGGAGGGGCACAAGAATTTGGGAGGGGACACAGCCGGGACAGCTGACCCCAACTGACCCAAGGGCTGTTCCAGACCACATGACGTCATGCTGCGCAGTAAAATCTGGGGAAAGAAGAAAGAAGGGGTGATGGCGTTTGTCTTCCCAAGTCACCGTTAGGAGTGATGGAGCCCTGCTTTCCTGGGGATGGCTGAACACCTGCCTGCCGATGGGAAGTTGGGAATAAATTCCTTGGTTTGCTTTGCTTGCGTGCACGGCTTTCGCTTTACCTGTTAAACTGTCTTTATCTAAACCCATGAGTTTTCTCACTGTTACCCTTCCGATTCTCTCCCCATCCCACTAGTAGGGGATGGAGCAAGCGGCCGTGTGGTACTTAGTTGCTGGCTGGGGTTAAACCACAGCAGTCCTTTTTGGTGCCCAATGTGGGGCTCGAAGGGTTTGAGATAACAACAGATTTGACTGGAATATGCTAGATTGAATTTATAGCTGTTATTGCTGCTTAGCTGTTAATTGGCAGGCTCCTGTGCTTGCCATGGGGCTTGCTTGCCTTACTGTAAATTAGAGTCTTGTGCTTGTTAGTGGCTGTTTTTCGCTTTTTCTGCTTGCTGTGCTGATGTACTGCTTATCATCTTACTCTGTGGTGCCTGGGAACATTTTGATATCAGCAATGGCAATACGCCTGGCCTGGCAGATGGCCAGGGCATCGCTGCTGTTTCTGTGCTGCTGTATTGGGCAGGCTGGAACTCCAGTGCGAACTCGAGTCAAAGGGACTGTGGCCTGTGGATTTGTCCTCGTGGGAGCAGGATACTCTGAAGCATCTGTGTCCGTGGATAAACCCACAACAGAGCAGGTATATCCTGAAACACCTGTGGCCATGGTTATGTCTGTGCCACAGCAGGTATACCTCTGAAGAGATTGTGGCCCAAGGGTAAGTCCACTTGAAGCATCAGTGGCTGTGCATGAGATCATGCTGGAGCACCTCAAGGCATGTGGCCATGGATAAACCCACAACAGAGCAGCTACACCCCTGGAGGGACTGCAGCCATGCATAAGGCCAAGTTGAACAGGTTCACTCCTGAAGGGACTGCAGTCCATGGGTAAGTCCAAGCTGGAGTAGGGGCAAGGGGAGGAGTTCATTGCACTGTTAAACCCTATGGTCTGGTCCAAAGGGACCGGGGCGGAGAGTGTAATGGATATACCTTTAAATTGTTGTAACCCAGGATTTGAATGGCATGTTACAGGAATTACTATAGCAGGAACAGCCTGAACGTGTGAAAGACAAGCCTTATGAGAAGCAGTGCAAGTGCAGCAGTGACCTGACCTGAGCTGGCTTTGGTGCCCAATAACCACCCAACACACCACCTCTCCTGTCCTGAGTGACCACCGTAACAGATGGGGCCCAAAGTCATGGACTAAATGAACTCAGTGGACATTTTGTGGACATTTCTGAACATTTTACAGGCCTTTTACAAGGGTGGCTCATAAACTAAGGGAATGATATCTGTGTATTATATCAAAAGACGGGAAAGTGGCAGTGGTTGAGACCTGAGCATGACATAAAAGGTATGGAATAAGGGGTGAAGAAGTGCTGGTTTTGGCTCGGTTAGAGTTCATTTTCTTCATAGTAGCTACTATGGTGCTATGTTTTGGATTTGTGCTGAAATATCTTTAAAAAGAAAACCCAGCAAATTAGAGAAAAAGAAGCAAAACCCCCTAAAATCTCTAAAATTTCCAGTACCAGGTTCCTTTTGGTTTGGGACTTTTCCCACAACAAACATTTGATGCTATGTTAGTTCATATTCCATTTTTCAATTGTTGATGAATAGTCAGCCAAACTACATCATAGCACATTTTCTAGAGAAAATGCAGATCATTATATTTTATTAAATACTTCCAATGCAAAAAAAATGATATTTTGGTTGAACTATGTATATATTTTTCCTATATGGTGTCCTACATAAGTTATTCTATTAAGTGATGTAATTAATTTATAAGGATTTCTAATACAGTTCAATAATACATCTGAATACACTGATGCTTATCTTGCAAAAGCTGGAGTATTTACTTTATAGAGGGGAGAAAGCTTGCTTTCTCTGCTTTATTGATGAGAAGCTAAACCAAACAAATTTTTAACAATTTTCTACATCACTTTTAAAAGCCTGTGGTTAAACTGGAAATAGGTACAGTTTTGCAGTCCAGGTTCAGTATCCACCTACTGAATCAAAGACTTTTTAGCATGCTGTAACTACAACCTTATATTATATATGTCCATTTATATCTTTCCAGCTTTGAAATTTTTATTCTCACATCACGTTGTCTGTTGTTTTCTGCTTTCAAAGTTTTGCTTAATCTTTCATATGGGGCTGTAATTAACAAATACCACATGAGACAATATACTAGTATATGACAGATTGCCTACTACAAATACTGTAGCTTAAATAAGGCAAACAGCTAAAAACTTTTAAATATTAATTCTGTGTTTTAAATTGTGCTTAAAAGGTTATTATTATTTTAAAAAATCATACAAAGAATTCCTGCAAGATCTTGAAAGAAATTTCTAGCCCCTAGAAATTTTTAACATACATACTGATGTTTTCTAAAATACTTAGTTCATCTAGGAGGTGTTAAGTTTAGAAAGATAGAGCATAAACAGGATTAATGGGAGCCAAAGACAATTGACTGATATATCTTTATTTCTTCTCTCTTCTTCCCCAGTAGGGATGATCTCTGAATGAAAAAGCCGCATCTCAGATATTTCTCACAGTTCTCAGATCTTCCACATCTTCAGATGCTTTCATAATTCAGAGATCACTTAAACTCTCTCCAGGATTTCTTTTTTCTTTTGGGGGAAGTAGACTGTTATGAGCAGCTGTTGTGGTTTAACCCTAGGTTAAAGGATAGGTGTGCACCTAAGCCCTGCACAGCCGCTTACTCCCTGGGGAAGAGAATCAAAAGGGTAAAAGTGAGAAGACTCATGAGCTGAGATACAGAGTTTAATAGGGAAAGCAAAAGCTGTGTGCTGAAGCAAAGCAAAATAAGAATTCATTCACTAGTTGCCATCAGCAGGCAGGTGTTCAGCCATCTCCAGGAAAGCAAGGATTCAAGTAACTGAATAACGGTTACTTGGGAAGACAAATGCCGTAAGTCAAGATGTCCCTCCTTTGTCTTTCACCCCAACTTTTACTGCAGAGCATGACATATGGTACGGGATATCCCTTTGGTCAGTTGGGGTCAGCTGTCCCAGCAGTGTCCCTTCCCAGCTCTTGTGCCCCCCCAGCCTCCTCACTGGTGGGGTAGTGGGAGAAGCAGAAAAGTCCTTGGCTCTGTGTAAGCCCTGCTCAGCAGTAACGAAAACATCCCTGTGTTATCAACGCTGTTTTCAGCACAAATCCAAAACACAGCCCCATACTAGCTACTGTGAAGAAAATTAACTCTATCCCATCCAAAACCAGTGCTGCAGTGTGATTATTCAGAAGGATGAATGGCATTCAGATCCTGCCAATTAGAAAGACCATTTTGTAGAAACAGATATGCTCAAACTTTATAGAAATTAAATATGAACCTCTGGATATATTTCTCTTTTCTTCCTAATATAAGAATTACAATAACACTTTTTTTTCAGTCTTACTTTCTAAGACCACCTCAAAAAAACACTAGAAACTAAAGAACTGCAACTACCATATTCCTAAGCACCATGAAGATCAGTTAATATTTGGTCTTCAGAGTTGCTTAAGCTGTTTAGTTCCTCTACTAAAAGTTCTTTTGCTATACAACACTTTTTTCTTCATCATCCACTAAGAATGAAATTAGCTATAAAAGACTTTTGCTTCAATTGGAAGACCTTATCATGTCATGATTTCTTTTTACTTGCTATGTTTTTTTTAAAAAGTGTTTAACACTTGAAACAACTGTGTGTCAACTAATAGCTCGTTGATTACTTATGAGTTACTAGAAGATTATGATCTTGTTCCTACATTAAGCTTTTTACCATTTAAGTTAAACAGGTAGTTTATTCTGCCACACTCAAGCTTATGCAGCAATTTGAGTACTAAGAAGTGGCCCCAAGCTGCATGCAGGACAGTTACTCAGTCAATCCAGCAGGAATAGTTAAAAAGAATCTAGCTGCTCTTCCCAGCCCGTGCTTAAGGCAAAACCACTTTCAGTTATTTTAATTCTAAGGCTTTTTTTGGCAGTGGACTGAAGGGATTTTTGAGTAGGATCATTTTGTCCCTAGTCTTGGTTCAGAAGAAACATAAAGTACTTTCTGTAGTACCTTATAGAATCATAGAATAGTTTGGGTTGGAAGGAACCTTTAAAGATCATCTAGTCCAACCTCCCTGCAGCGAACGAGAACATCTTCAACTAGATCAGGTTGCTCAGAGCCCCGTCCAACCTGACCTTGAATGTTTCCAGGGATGGGGCATCTACTGCTTCTCTGGGCAACCTGTTCCACTGTTTCACCACCCTCATTGTAAAAAATGTCTTCCTTATATCTAGCCTAAATCTACCCTCTTTTTGTTTAAAACCATTGCCTCTTTTCCTATTGCAACAGGCCCTAAAAAGTCTGTCCCCATCTTATTAGCTCCCTTTAAGTACTGAAAAGTTGCAATAAGGTCTCCCCAGACCCTTCTATTCTCCAGGCTGAACAATCCCAACCCTCTAGCCTTTCCTAATAGGAGAGGTGTTCCAGCCCTCTGATCATTTTTGTGGCCCTCATCTGGACCTGCTCCAGCAGGTCCATGTCCTTCTTATGTTGGGGGCCCCAGAGCTGGATCCAGTACTCCAGTTGAGGTCTCACCAGAGTGAAATAGGCAGAATCACCTCCCTCAACCTGCTGGCCACACTTCTTTTGATGCAGCCTAGGCTATGGTTGGCTTTCTGGGCTGCAAACTCACATTACTGGGTCATGTTCAGCTTTTCATCCACCAGTACCCCCAAGTCCTTCTCCACAGGGCTGTTCTCAATACCTTCATCCCCCAGCCTGTTTTGATAACCAGGGATTGTCCCAACCCAGGTGTAGGACCTTGCACTTGGCCTTGTTGAACCTCACAAGGTTCACATGGGCCCACTCCTGAAGCTTGTCCAGTTCCCTCTGGATGGCATCCTGTCCGTCAGGGGTGTCAACCACACCATCAGGTTATCACTTTTAATTTTTCATGTCTGATTTTTTGTTATTATTTGTCCCACAGGAGACATGGTTAAGGAACTGCCAACTGTATAGATTTTACAGAAATTATTTTGTGAGTATGAACACATGCCTCATTTTTTCTCTCTCCGTAAATTGAGGACTTTTGCTGGAAAAAGTGGTGTGGACCATGACCACCTAAGACCTTTATTGTTACCAAAACTGTGCCAATTATTCAGTTATTTTTTATTTTTCTTGTTAATTTTATTTTTTATTTAAAAAAAAAAAATATTGCTTTTTTTTTGGTCATATGTGGTTATGAACTTAACAATGAAATGTTTGATACATTTGTTGATGCCCGGAGCTTGGATGGGCGAAGGTCCTGAGTAATTTTTCTTTTTTTTTTTTTTTTCTTCATTCTCATGGATTGCAAAGGATATGTTGGGCTTACATGCAGCACAAGTTCCCATGGGATTTCACGAATGTAATTCCATCACTCTTCATGTTCAAAATGCACACAATACCATTAAGAAGGTTATTGAAGTTGTTTGGTGTGGTGTGAAATGCAATTCTTAGTGTGTAGATGACAACTAATTTAGTAAGTGCACCTTAACTAAGCCATTTATTGTAGCTGTGAAATTATTAAAAGAGACAGGGCATGCAAGACAGATGTTCTGAATAACTTTCCCCTTGGATAAATCTGAAAGGAGTATATGAAAGTTGTTCCAGACTTCTTTTTGCATCAAGGTTTTCTGGTTTTCTTTTCTAGAAGAACTTGAACATGCAGAGATGTCTGTATTCATATCAAGGAGAGGAAAGCAGTTCTATACTGCTTTGTTACTAATGCAATGCAATATACAAGATGCCTTGTTTGATTACTTACGTCACACTGATCAGATCACCTATGTCATGTGGTTTAACAGGCCTATCTAGGTTACTGATTACACCAATTGTGTCCATCATTGTCCCAGTTAATACCAAAATTTAGGGTTAATTTTATGAAATTGTTAATACTAAAAGTTAGCATATAAACCCTTTAGATTAATTCTGGTTTTGATGTTATTATGTTGGAAAAAGTAAAATAATCCTTTCATGATTAATCAAAATTTTTAAAATTAAAATCAAAACTGGGACTTACAATGACGGCTTCACAGAAGTAGGCTAAAACAACAGCCAAATGAGACTGTCAAATACAGTCTTACAAATGCTCTTCAGCTAGATGTATAAGCAAAGATAGGCTGGAAAATGTAGCACTGATGGTTTTTTTGGTTTGTTTTTTTCTTCCCCCAAATCGGGTTGTATTTATAGGATCGAAGGGCAATTCAGGTGAGAAGGTACTTCAGGAGGCCTCTAGTCCAAACTCTTGCTCACAGCAGGAGCAGCCCTGAGGTCAGACAGGTTGCTCAGGGCTGTGTCCAGGTGGGTCTTGAAAGCCTCCAAAGACAGAGACAGTGCAATCTCTCCAGACAACCTGCTCTGCTGACCTACTGTCCTCATGGGGAAAACATTTCTCCTTAACATCCAGTCTGAAACTGTCTTTTTTCAAATTATACCCACTGCCTCTCATCCTTCCCCCACACTGCATGTTGCAGGGCCTGGCTCTGTCTCCTCGCTGACTTCCCCATCGGCACTGATGTCCTTTTGTTAGGATCCCCGCAGTCATCTCTTCTCCGGACTGAACAAGCCCTGGTCCCTCAGCTTCATCTCATAAGGCAAGTGGTCCAGTCCTGGCCAACCTGGTGGTTTTCCTGGTGGTTTGATGTCTTTCCTGTACAGGATGTAGTAATTAGATGTGGTGTAATCAGCTCTGAGTAAAGGCATGAATAATCACTTCCCTGGACCTGCTTCCTGTGCTTCCATTAATGCTGCTGACTGTCTTTGGTGCCAGGGCACACTGCAGGCTCCTATTGACCTCACTGTCCCCCAACGCCTCCAGGGCCTTTTTGCCAGAGCTGATCCCTAGACTGTCAGTGCCCAGTCCATATCACTGCCATGGGGGCTTCTGTATTGGTTTTGTTTGGCAAGGTTTTGGTAGTGGGGGGGTTACAGGGGTGGCTTCTGTAAGAAGCTGCTGGAAGCTTCCCCTGTGTTCGAGAGAGAGCGAGCCCATACCAGCCGGCTCTAAGACGGACCCGCCGCTGGCCAAGGCCGAGCCAATCAGTGATAGTGGTAACGCCTCTGTGATAACATTTTTAAGAAGGAAACAAAAGTTGGGACAAGGAGAAACTGCCGCCGGAGTGAGGAGTGAGAACATGTAAGAGAAACAAGCCTGCGGACACCAAGGTCAGTGAAGAAGGAGGGGGAGGAGATGCTCCAGGCGCCGGAGCGAAGATTCCCCTGCAGCCCGTGGTGAAGACCCTGGTGAGGCAGGCTGTCCCCCTGCAGTCCAGGGAGGTCCACGGTGGAGCAGATCTCCACCTGCAGCCCAGGGAGGACCCCACGCCGGAGCAGGTGGGTTCCCGAAGGAGGCTGTGACCCCGTGGGAACCCCGCGCTGGAGCAGGCTCCTGGCAGGACCTGCGGATCTGTGGAGAGAGGAGCCCACGGAGCAGGTTTTCTGGCAGAACTTGTGACCCCGTGGGGGACCCGCACTGGAGCAGTGTGCTCCTGAAGGACTGCACACTGTGGAATGGACCCATGCTGGAGCAGTTTGTGAAGAACTGCAGCCCGTGGGAATGGCCCACGTTGGAGGAGTTCGTGGAGGACTGTCTCCCGTGGGTGGGACCCCACACTGGAGCAGGGGAAGAGTGTGATCAGCCCTCGTCCTGAGGGGGTGAAGCGGCAGAAAATAACGTGTGATGACCATAAACCCCATCCCTGTCCCCCTGTGCCGCTGGGCGGGCTTGGTGGTGAAATCCGGGAGGGTAGTTGTGTCCGGGAAGAAGGGAGGGGTGGTGGGAAGGTGTTCTGAGATTTCATTTTATTTCTCATTACCTTGCTCTGGTTGATTTGTAATAAATTGAGTTAATTTTGCAAACTGAGTCTGTTTTGCCCGTGACGGTAATAGTGAATTATCTCTCCTGTCCTTATCTCGACCCGCGAGCCTTTTGTTATATTTTCTCTCCCCTATCCAGCTGAGGATGGGGGAGTGATAGAACGGCTTTGGTGGGCACCTGGTGTTCAGCCAGGGTCAACCCATCACAGCTTCCTTAGGGCACAATTTTGCATTTTGCCTTGTTGAACTTCATGAGGTTTTTCTCAGCTCATTTCTCCAGCCTGTCTAGGTCCCTCTGAATGGCAGCCTCTGGATGACCTTCAGTGTATTAACTGGTTCCATTCCCAGACAAATTTAGTGTCATCTTCATAAAAATGAATCAAAGCTTTTCTGACTGTAATAGTCTTTTTATATAATACTCTTGATTACAGGATGGAAATGTTTAGGAAAAAAGAAAAAGCTAAAATATCAAAAATAGTTAATAAATTTCTGCTCCAAGTATTATTCATTGCCTTGTATTCTGTATAAGATCATATTCTCAGACCGCTGCATTATCTATAGTGATTGGTAAATGAATTTAAAATGAAACTGAAGAAATATGATTTGATACAGCAGAGAAAATTCTGCACATTTTATGCACCAGATTGCTTTGCAAATGCATTCCTTATAATCTGCCTTTAGGCAGCTGGAATTGATAACATTCCTATTAACAGATGCTCTAGGCATAAAGAGACAGGAAGTAGACTTATACATACACTGCTCAGAACCACAAAATCTTTAATATGATACAATCTTCCATAACATAGTTTTCCATAAACAGAGATAAATGTGATAGTCACATGATCAGCAATGTCTTATCTTCTACGTTAGTGGTGATAAGGGCCACATCTTATTTTCTTACCTTAATGGTATTTAGTTTTCATGAAAAATTAAATGTTTTAGTAGTATGCAATTTGCAGTAGACATGTGACAAGGACCCTTAATTAAATTTGCAGATTTCAGACACAATATAAATGTTTAACACTGTGAGGGCTCCATTACTTACACAGAAAAAAAACTTCTGGTACACTGAGAACTGTAATAGCCAAAAGGAAACCCACCCCCTGCCAAAAGAAAACCCCAAACAAACAAGCCCACACACCCACCCAAAAGCAAAGGTTACCCCCACTCACTAGGTTACACTCTAAGAATTTCAGTTTTGGACTTGGAAATCAGAGCTGAGAACTAGGCTGCTCCTTCCAACAGTATCTAATGTCCTAGTAGAGGCTTGACTTCCTCACTGAGGTATGGCAAAGAGTCCCTGAAGAAAATCATTACACAAAGACTGCTTAAGCTATCATAAATCTCCCACAAAAACAACTATGCTGTGTGTTGTGGTTTAAGCCCCATCCAGCAACTAAGCACCACACAGCCACTTGCTCACTCCACTCATGTGGGATGGGGGAAAGAATTGGAAGGGTAACAGTGAGAAAACTCGTGGGTTTAGATAAAGACAGTTTAACAGGTAAAGCAAAAGCCGTGCAGGCAAGCAAAGCAAAACAAGGCATTTATTCCCAACTTCCCATCGGCAGGCAGGTGTTCAGCTATCCCCAGGAAAGCAGCACTCCATCACTCCTAACAATGACTTGGGAAGACAAACACCATCACTCCAAATGTCCCCCCTTCTTTCTTCTTTCCCCAGATTTATATGCTGAGCATGACGTCATATGGTCTGGAACAGCCCTTGGGTCAGTTGGGGTCAGCTGTCCCAGCTGTGTCCCCTCCCAACCTCTTGTGCCCCCCCAGCCTCCTCACTGGTGGGGTGGGGTGAGAAGCAGAAAAGGCCTTGGCTCTGTGTAAGCCCTGCTCAGCAACTATCTTTCCTTTGACTAGGAAACTAGTCAAAGAACTAGACATAGCTATTGTGGTCTGAGAACTATTTTAGAAGCTGTGCTAACAGTAGAGAAAAAGAAAAATCTCCAGATACGCAAAAGTGGAAAGGAGAATTAGATCGAGACTGTAGCAAGCCTGAATGGGATTTTCTGAACCATATTTTGCAGATCCAAAAATGGTAGTTAATGAAAAAAAAGGTTTTGTTGTTTTGTTGTTATGTTGGTTTGTGTGTTTGTTTAATGCTATATATAGCTGTTTTCCATGAATAATTTGGAAGTTTAGGGTCAATGAGGATTTTCAGCTCCCCATCTTCTTGCAATCTACCATCATAGACCTAATCCTACATTGCCGATGATTAAGAGTTCTGATACTGATTTAGTTTGGTGAGGAACCAATTTAGATTATAAATTTGTGAAGGTAAGACATTTTACTCTCAAAGTGCAAGTTAGAGTTTGCACAAAGAATGGTGATTCACACCATTGATCTTCACCAGCTTGCTCACCAGGAAACAGTAGACAGAAGATAAAAATGACCCCAGTGAGAACAGTTCAGTATTCCATCTAATACAATATCCCACATCTGACCATGGTCAGTATCTCGTACAGAAGAGGAAGATAGAACAAAAGATCCATTTAAGGACCATTATAAATCAAACAAATGGTCCTAATTAGCTAATGTTTAACTTTCAGTCTCATCCTCAAGAGGGTTTTTTTTGTTGTTGTTGTTTTTTTAACCTAATCAAAACAATGTAAAAAATGTTTGCCAAAAATTGTTCACAGCTTCACTTAATTTTTCATATTGAAAAGGACAAATAAAGAAAATGCAAACCAGGTATTGCTTATATACTTGATGGAAATCATAGCAGGGGGTTATTTTTATATGATTTCAGGAGATTTCATTATGCATTTAAAGATGGTTAAAGCTGTAATTTGATAATCTCACATATATAGAATAATTGCTCAGTAATGTTTAAGAACAGGAAATGGAGAAAAATATCCTAGTGCTTTAAAAGGGATTGTGTATTGTATCTTTTAAACAAGGTAGAGATGATTGGAATGATGGATAGATAGTTGCATTATTTAGTGTTTGAGTATATGTGTTTATGTGTACTTCATAAACTGAGACCATTTCTATTTCTCGCTGTGTGAATAATTTTGTATATAACACAAATACTTATTCGGTACACTTTATGTACAGACTGCTACTGGTTTAGACAGATAGCAACTGTGCAATTCTGAATAAGTAATTAAAACCCCCATTATTTATTTATTTATATACGTGCATATTTGTTATGGATACAATTATTTTCCCACTGAAGAGTGCAAAGCATCTGGGAGAGAATAGGACAGAATAGTTTGAAAACTGTGGATATGAATTTTATTAAAAGTTTAAGTTTATTTAGTGTTAGTTATGTATAAGAAAATGTGATTTGAATTAATTTTTAAAATAGTTTTGCTGTTTTTCCTCAAATAAGAAGGCAGACCAATGCAGTGTAAGGTAATAAGACTTCCCTGTATTTAGTTGAATAAATTTCAAGTCCAAGTTACTTTTACAACAATAAAGTGAATTGAATTCTTTAAAGTGCATTTAATGAGTGAACAAAAAGACTGAAAAATAATTAAATTTCAGGTAAAATCTGATATAATAAAGTAAGTTTATTGATACCAGTTGCTAAGATTTCTTGTGGCAAAAGATGATAGAGATGTAGAAAGGGGAAAGAAAATATGTTTCAGGAATGAATTTGAAAAGTTTATGAATTCTAAGGGAGTTGGAGAATTAAAATGACCTTAACTTAAGTGTACTGAGCTGGCATACAGAAGGGACTTTATTATTAGTTTATCAATAATTATTCCTTCATTAAT
This sequence comes from Astur gentilis, assembly GCF_929443795.1. NCBI lineage: Eukaryota > Metazoa > Chordata > Aves > Accipitriformes > Accipitridae > Astur > Astur gentilis. Next base: position 14,904,786 of record NC_064892.1, read on the forward strand.
GGAACAGCAAATAATTTTAGTTGCACAATAAAAGGTCTAATAAGAATGAACTCCATTTTCTTCAACAATAACTCAAATGCCTTATTGGGACAAGGTATTCAGCCTTTGGCCTCACAGTTTATTCACCTGGGAACCAATTATTGACTTCTAAAATGGAGCACCCTTCCAATAAAATTTAAATAATTCATATCCTAATTTCATGTATATGCATCAAACTGAATCAAGTATGATCATAAATTTTAATGAAATGTACAAGATTCTCTCCATAATAGTTCATCTCAAAAATTTCCAGGTTTCATTCTGCTTTCATTTGTTAAACAATAAAAAAAATTTCTTCAACAGTGTTAATCATGGGTCATTCGTTTTTAAGCCTTTAATTCTTGCCTACTATTTTTCTATACAGCAGTGGAGAGAATGTTTATAAAATCCTGTATAAACATATTTGTAAAGAGCATAGAGGAGAAGGTGAATCATAATTCTGATAAGCATTAAAAAATCTTCATGTACATTACAGCCCTCAGAAATGTTGACAATTATTCAGTGGCTGTGCATGAGTGCTTATGTATAATGCTGAAAGACTGTAATTATCAGTAAAATTTTGCATCCACTTCATCTCATTCAATATGAATCATGACTGACATAAATATTATGTACACTAAAAATGGTCATTTGGCTAAAAACAACTTATGGGGAAAAAAAAACATTTAATGAACTCCCATCTAGCTATTTATGTAGTTATTTTTTTCCTTGCCCTACACCATTTAAAAATTATCTGAAAACAACTTTGATACAGTTCATTATAACTACACACTCACTGCTGATCATTCAGATTCACTTAATTTAAAATTATTTGTCATATTGAAGTAGAAAATGGAAAGACAAAATTTTCTGGGGCTAGGAACTTGTGTAGTTTTGTCCTTCTAGACTCCTATTGTTACTTACAGGGAAGAGTGGTTTTGTGTTCACAGTAAGGAATGTGTAATGTTTTGCTTCAAAATGTGATGGATTGATTAGACCCTTTTGTAAATCCTAGCATGCTGTAGAGAAACCTTGCATGAAGTTCATTTCACCTAGCAATAGATATCCCAAATGCAGAAGTCTATCTGACCTTGTCAACATAGGCTCTTTTTTTTCAGTCAGTGGTGAGAAACAGCCAATTTTAAAGCAATATCCTTTTGACCTATTTTTTATACAGTAAATAACAGATAAGAAGATAATAATCCAATAGGTGGAAAAGCTGCAAGTTTATTTTGTTTTCTGTTCTCAAATCTGTATGTAGGATGCATGGTAACTGTTTTAGTCCAAAAACTCCAATGTTGGATGTGCATTTTTTTTTTTTAGAAGATTAGAAAGTGCAATAACATTTCTGATGGATCCATGCAGAAGCATGAAACTCACTTGTTATAGTCAGTGAGTGATCCCAAGTCTGTTGGCATATATCAACCTAGATGTTCAAAAGATTCGGTAATGAATGAGTCAGGTTTCACAGGTAAGGAAGATATGCAGTCAAGAAGATGGTGGAACAATAAAAGCATTCAGGTAACAATAGATTGTAAACAAATAGATGTAAGTAGTAAGACAAAATAGTGTAAAAACTTCCAGGAGCTTTCTCATTAATCTAAAAAATGAAGAAGTACAGAACAAGATGATTTTAAAATACCTAATGCCAAAACATATTAGTGTCAGCTGGAAAAGCATTAATTTTAAACAAAGCAAGTCCTTAGTGCTTTGTTTAAGTTCTGTTGTAACTGTCACTGGACAGGCGGAGCTGGAGACATGGGCTCCCAAAGAGATGATAGAGGGAAGGATTCAAAGAGTTTGTAATTACTTTAAAAATTAAGATTGGAAACAGAGGTCACAGAGGGACCTAAACAAACAGCTGGGACAGATACAAACAAGCAAAAAGGCAAACACAACAGACAGAAGATAAGAGGTACAAATTAAGAAAAAAGTTTCATATACTTACGTTTCAAGATAGTGTTTGAAAGGCATATGGGAAGAATTGAGAACTATGCAACCAAAGGAAGATGGTTTGGGGAAAGCAGGCAGACTGGAGGGGTTAAAAATTGCATGGGATAACTTGCACATATCTAGAATACGTTCTTAGATATATGATAGGAAAGACCAGAAATAACATGTCTTGAGGTTAGGCTAACTGAATGGCATGTGGAAGACTACAGGATATGACAGTTAACGATGTGAGATGCTGATCAAATCACTGACAGCACCATGCTTGTGGCTGACCTGCAGAGGGGGTTGAGGGGACTTATGTGAAAATCAAATAAACATCACAGACAGCTGAAGGGTATCACTGACAGATCTTTGCAGAGCAGAAGCCAGTAGTGCCTTGGTAACTCCATTGGTAATACCATGAAAAATAGAGATGGCTGCATTAGGTTTGTGTGGCAAGGTTTTGGTAGTGGGGGGGCTACAGGGGTGGCTTCCGTGAGAAGCTGCCAGAAGCTTCCCCCAAGTCTGAGAGAGCCAATGCCAGCCAGCTCTAAGACGGACCCACCGCTGGCCAAGGCTGAGCCCATCAGTGATGGTGGTAGTGCCTCTGGGATAACGTATTTAAGAAAGGAAAAAAAGTCGCTTTGGAACAGCAACTTCAGCCAGAGAGAGGAGTGAGAATATGTGAGAAAAACAGTCCTGCAGACCCCCAGGTCAGTGAAGAAGAAGGGGAAGGAGTTGCTCCAGGCACCAGAGCAGAGATTCCCCTGCAGCCCGTGGTGAAGACCCTGGTGAGGCAGGCTGTCCCCCTGCAGCCCAGGGAGGTCCACGGGGGAGCAGATCTCCACCTGCAGCCCAGGGAGGACCCCACGCTGGAGCAGGTGGATGCCCGAAGAAGGCTGTGACCCCGTGGGAAGCCCATGCTGGAGCAGGCTCCTGGCAGGACCTGTGGACCTGTGGAGAGAGGACCCCACGCTGGCACAGATTTTCTGGCAGGACTTGTGACCCTGCAGGGGACCCACGCTGGAGCAGTCTGTGCCTGAAAGACTGCAGCCCATGGAAGGGACCTGTGCCAGGGAAGTTCATGAAGAACTGCAGCCCATGGGAAGGACTCACATTGGAGAAGTTCGTGGAGGACTGTATCCTGTGGGAGGGACCCCACGGTGGAGCAGGGGATGAGTGTGATGAATCCTGTCCCTGAGTAGGAAGGAGCAGCAGAGACAATGTGTGATGAACTGACCCTAACCCCTGTTCCCTGACCCCCCTGAACCGTTGGAGGGGAGGAGGTAGAGAATTTGGGAGTGAAGTTGTACCCGGGAAGAAGAGAGGGGTGGGGGGAAGGTGTTTTAATTAAGGTTTGGGTTTATTTCTCATTACCCTACTCTGATTTGATTGGCAATAAATTAAATTAATTTTCCTCAAATCAAGTCTGGTTTGCCTGTGACGGTAATTAGTGAGTGATCTCTCCCTGTCCTTATCTCGACTCACGAGCCTTTTGTTATATTTTCTCTCCCCTGTCCACCTAAGGAGGGGAGTGATAGAGTGGCTTTGGTGGGCACTGGCCATCCAGCCAGGGTCAACCCATCTCAATGACCTAGGTAATAGTAGCAGAAATACTAAACTTGGTATCAGTGGAAAAGTAATTAGGGGTGGGCTGTTTATTTGGAAGATGATTGTGGAAAAGAAAGGGAGGCATTAAGGCAGCAAAAAGAGTAAAGAAATGGGAAAAAGAATAATGAAGTATGCATACTAGTTCACCGGGGACATTGAGGGGTGCCTACAGGCCAGCCCTGTCTTTTATTCAACCATAAGCAAATGATATGTGCAAATGTAATGAACAAATGATGGTGAGGATGAGATTCCTCTTGTTTATCTCTGGCTAGCATATTCACATCTGATGACAAAGTGAATGACTCTCTGCTTATGTCTGTCTCTTCCTTCTGCTAGTCTATAGGCAGACTAAGCTACTTCAGGTGACAGTTTTTTGGATCCCTATTTTTTTGTGTGATAAAGGGAAATCATAATGTCAAGAATGCTGTTAGGATGGAAAAAGCTGAGATATAAATTCATTTTATTTATACCCACATAAAACATAGGAAACACAGTTACAAAATGAGGACTGGAAAGGTGGCAGTCTTAATTTGATATAACAGAACTTAGGAAGAAAGAAAGGCTTTCAAGTACTGCTTAATAAAACCTTAAGGGACTATGAAATCTGCAGAGGCTCAGTTCATTTTCCTCATCAGATTTATCTGGGGATAGAAGAAGAATTTCACTAATTAAAAGCCAATGTACCTTTTGGGTCTCATAAAGGGTTCCATATTAGTCAGTCTGAACTGTAACAAATTCTTCAAAGCCTCAGAAAAAGGTGGGAGTAGAAAAGAGCAGGGAAGGATCTTCAGGATCACTGGTGCTTATTGGCATGTGTGCTGGGAATTTGCATTTTGATTTTGGGTATTAATGTTGCTGTTATTTGATCTCAGACAGTCTACAGTCATAATTATTAGCAAAAATAAATGAAGAAAAACACAAATAACTGGTATGTGGCAGGCTTTCCACATATAAAGCTGTGAAAAACTGTCTTGTCCAGACAAACTTCAATTATGTTAGCCTAATAGTTCAAGTTCTTTCATACTTCTTGATTTCCATTTTCTTTTAAACCTACTGTTTCAATGACAATTTGTATAATGAAAAAAAAAAAGAAAAAATATTCTACTACAAAAAGTAGAAAGGAAATATTAGTAATTATCAGAGGTTATCTTTTTTGGTTTTTTTAAACTCAACAGCAAGTCATAGAAAAAAAAAAGAATTCATGCTTTGTATTTGTTCACTTTGTTGCTGGAAAGCAGCTTCATCAAAGTTTCCCATTTCATTTGTAAATTGTCTAATTTACAATTAATTATCTAATTTACAATTAATTATATAATTCCATCTAATATGGAAAATTCTAATTATTTGTAGTGCAATTATCTATTACCTAAGATGAAGGATTTATGATACATTGAGTGAAACAGCAAGTTTTAAAAGAGGAAATAACTTTTAAAAATCAAATATGTATGGCAGTTTGATAAGGTGGAAAGGAAAGTTATGAAAGCAAGGACATTCAATACCTTTTTGCTTTTATTTTCCAAACACTGAAGTATTTTTCCAGTCTAAAAGTCATCCTTTGAAGAACACTTAAAGAATTTTTGGGCATACTTGATGATCCATTCGTGAAAATTCATCAGTGCTTTTAAATAAATTATTTGGAAGTGCAAACTATTACATTTACAGCTGAAATATGTAAATTCAGGACATTGTGATGTCTCTAAGATTACTAATGATGTTGCTAGCTAGTTATACAGCCCAAATCACTGTCTAAAAAATATACTTCTTTTTTTGACCTGTTTTGGAGACTGGATTTATAACCTTTTAGTACTACAAAACTGGAAAACGTTTTTGTATTTTTTCTTAAGGATAGTAGTAAGTGGGAATAGATTATTCTCATATTTCCTTCTTGGGCACAGCTTAAATACATTAGGAAGTTATTTTCTTGTGCTTCTGAACTTCTGAGCCAGAATCAGGAACAGACACTTTTGGAGGCAAAAAGGCAAGCTAGTCAGTCAAGCAATAAGATATAAGCACAAATTCTATAAATATTGGAATTTAAATTCAGAAGGGGGATAAACTCAATGCTCTTGGTGATATGCCTATCAAGACAGATGAGGCTCATGGTCTCTGATCCCCATCAACAGCATCTTAAAGCAGCAGATGCTTAACAGAGAAATAAGGATAGTTTTAGTTTCACTGCTATTGCCTCAAAGCTTCTTTCTTTTCAAATTACTTACCAATAGCAAGTAGCTATATTTCCATGTATCTTGCTTCTTTACAGTGATAAAGTATCTTAGGGGCTGCAACATGCAATTCAATGCCCAGGAGGTCTGTATGTTGATTGGGCTTTCTTTTCTGAAATGAATGTGAATGTATAGATCCTTTTATTTTGATAAAAAAGAAATCACCAAGGTAATGAACCACTGATACAATCATCTCTTCATTTGATGCGATCAATCCATTCCAGAAAGAACTGCTTCTTTCTAATACAAGCACAGAAAACTGAACACATTTTGGGCATAACTATATTGTATTAATGCACCTCATCAAAGTTCAAAGACAACAAAGCAAAGCAAGGCTAAAGCAAAGCAGGGGACAAGGACCTGGATTTTATGGCCCAGACCAATAAAGTCAATGGAGCAATGCCTATTTAAATTTGCAGATAGCCTGTCCCAAAGCTTACATTAAGGTCATAGTTTTATTACCTCTAACAAACTCTAATTTATCTATTTTTCTCAATTAATTATGATATGTGAAATTTAACATACATATATTTTATTAATAAATTGTGATATTACGGTATACATTTTAAGGGACATGTTTGATGACACAGGAATGTTCAGGACAATAAACATGGAATAACAGGAAAATAACTGAAAAGTTTTGGGGATCCAAGTAGATATGAGAAAACCATACAGAAGTTTTATTGTCATTCATTAAACCAGTGAACAGCACAAACTACAACAGAAAAATATCTTCCATTGTTTTACATATAATTTAATAAAGGCTGTAAGGACATGTAGAAGGAGAGTGCTCCTCCAAGAGTATCTGGTCAAAAAAGCCACTAACCAGAACACGCAGAGACAAACCTGACCAACAAATGATAAAGGAGGTCATGATAAGAACAAACCTGGTCAGCTGCACTAATTGGTAAGGAAATGTGGAGTGTGAAAATATTTTTTTCAGTTGGGATGATAAGGAAAGGGAGGGAGACAAACACACAGACGTAATACCTGGCCAATTAACATTGACAAAGTCGGTAACCAGAAACAAACCTGGTCAGTCACACTAACTGATGAGCAATCAAGAAACTACAGGCAAACAGGGACTTTGCAACACATAAAGATGCAAACCTGAGGGTCCAGGATGTTGGAGGGGGTTGGTGGGGAATGTGCGAACTGACAAAGCAATGTGCAGGGGAAGGGGGAGCAGGGAGGAACAAAGGAGGAATAGACAGAAAAGGGTATAAAACAGGGCTGATGGCTTGTTAATTGGAGCTGGTCAGTATGCTTGTCTGGCTGAGACCTGCACCTGATCACCATCGTTTCTCGTGTCTTCTTATATCTTCTCATTGTCTTTTCTTAACTCTGTGTCTGTAGCATCTCACTCTCTATCCTGCGTGTGTGTCTGTCTGTCTGCTGCAAGGACTCAGTGCCAGCTGCAGGAGTCAGACTGGGGGTGTGGGTGCCTCTGGACTGGAGCCAGTGGGGTCTCAGCATCAGCTAGTGGAGCCAGTGGGGGCCTTGAACCTCCAGCCACTGGGGCAGGAAATGTGTGTGTTCCCAAAACCAGCTACTGGGTGGACTGGGATGAGTGAGGGGCTCAGTGCCAGCAGCCGGAGCAGACCAGAGTTCACAGCCCGTGTGCCTGGTGCCGGCTGATGGGGGCAAGCCTCTGTGTCTCCCCCAAACTGGGCGTGCGTGGCAGGGGTGTGTGTACGCACTGGCAAACTCCAAGCTGGACCAGCCAGCGAGTTTGGGAAGGGGTACCAGGGGCGGGCAGAGGATCTGTGCCGGTATTTGGGGGGACTGGCGAGTGTGGGGTGCCTGTGGGACGAGAGTGCGAGTGCTGCATGTTGGCAGCGAGCACCCAGCTGGACCGGCCGGTGAGTCGGGGACCCGCGGGCGGGTAAGGGGGGCCGGGACCTGGGCAGGGGCGCCGGGCGGGCAGAGGGGCCGTGATGGTGCCGGGGGGATCCGTGAAGGTGCGTGTGCTCGTGAACCCGGCGAGTGCGGTGTGTGTGCTGCAGCGGTGACCTCCTGCCTCCAACGGCCCAAGAGGAAGAGGGGACGTGGCTGGCCGGGCCCGTGTCTGGCGTCAGGCCCGTACGTGGGGGCTGCCGAAGGCAGCGCCCTGTCTGTGGCCGGCTGTGTGACCGGCCGAGTCGGTGTCCTCGGTGTGTGTGTGTCTGTGTGTGTGTGTGTGTGTGTGTGAACAAAAAAAAGTAAGACAGTAAGCATAGATGAAAGGAAGCGTTCATTGCAGAAGTGTCAAGGAGTGACTGTCATGGTGAAAGGTTGTTAACACAGTGAAAAAAGAAAATATACTAAGTCCATTTCAAGACTGCAAAGATTTTCCCTATTAGCCTGAATTTTATGTCCCACCTAAGAAAGATTCTGTCTTTGAGTTAGTCCTGCAAAAGTGAAAAGAGCTATCTGGTGACCGACCATCAAACTAAGGATGAAGGAAGAATTTATTCCAGAGAGTATTCCCAAGCAATCTCTTCTAGATGTCTCAGTGGAAAACATAAAATTTCCCTTGACACTTGAAGTTAATCACTACACATGCTTTTTCAAAACCATGAAAATCTGGAAACAAGGAAGTGATAATATATACTTAGGGAAAAAGGTAACATGACTAGAAACATTTCAAAGGGAAGGAGAATCCTGCTTGTAATAGTTTTGTGCGTGTATTCTAGACCATCCAAAACCTGCTAGAAACTGTACACAATCATACAAACACATATAATGCCATAGACACATTAAGTTTATCCTGTGCTTGCAAAACTCATTAAAGGTTTTTGTTTCAAATGAAAGAGAAATGTGCTTCATTAACATAGAATTTTATTATTATTTGCACTGAAGGATAAAAGACTGCAAAAAGGCAGTAATCTTTCAGCAGAAAAGTATCTCCTTTCCGATATTTTTTTTATCTTTATTTTTGTTTTATTTTGAAAGCTGTATAATACTTGCATAGTTTATGCATAGTGTCCTTTCCTCCACTCCTTCGCATAGACATACACATACAAGCCACAGTACACAAATGTTTAAAAAGCAAAATGCACAAAAAATGGCCAAAATGAATTATTTCAGTGTTTTGTAATCTAGTATGAAAGTACGTTCCAGTCTTTTTTCTGGGTCTTGGATTTTGTTTCAGCACTCTCTAAAGGAAAATTTTCAGCATTTCATATAAACACTTGAAAAAATAATGTAGTTTGTTGAAGAAGAGTGGCAGAAAATAAACATGATTCCTTTGAGACAGAGTTATTAACTTATGTAGAAAATAGCCTAAAAGTGAGAGACTGACTTTCTAGACACGTCTATTATTATGTTAGAATAGAAAATAGAGGCTTTCAAAGAGATGATGTAAAGGAAGAATATCCCGGGGAAAAATGTCAGCTCTGGGGAAAGTGGTTAGTCACGCTTTTACTGTCCTAGTAAGGAATACTGGAGGAACACTAACCCTCTCTCAGAACAGAAGATAAAAACACACAGTAACAACTAAGGTCTTAAAGGACGGTAGCAATTTGTTTTTCTTTGAGATAGCGCTTGGTATCCCATGGTCAACTTACAGGTTAGAATCAAGGAAAAACGGCAATTATTAAATTCATGAAAAGAGAGGCATGAATACATATTAATGTAACAAAAAAGACTAAAAAACCTCAAAAAATTATAAAAAAAAAGATAATTGTATTTATGGACATATCTTCAGCTGAAATTCATATTTGAAATGTTCTTTCTTAACAGTAGATTTCTCAATAAGGAATGCTGTCCAGTAGGCAGTGAATTTCCAATGAAATAGATTTTTTGTTGGATAAAGTAGTTTAAATGAAATGAGAAAACAGGAAATATCCTTTAAAAAAAATCAATTAGGCTTTCTTCTGTCATGAAGGTGCTAAACCCCTATTTTTAATATATGAATATTATGATATAAAATTGATACAATGAACTATTTATTCTCTAACATGTTTAAAATTGAATCTATTGGTATGTTATAGGAGTATTGCACATTCTCTTTTATTTTATATAATATTTTATATGTTGTAATATTTCTATATGGAATTATAGGTATGATCAGATATATATTTCAAGTTATTTCTTTCCATTAAAAAAAAAAAAAATTATATATTGTTGCTTTGAGAATGAAAATAATTTGGAATCCTTGAAATTTCCATAGGAATATAACATTCTGCTCTTGTTTGAACACATCTAATACTACATAATATTTTTTTCTCACAAAGTCCTACTGGGAGAAGATAAGTAAATTCATGCTTTCATTTATACATGTGTTACATCAGTATTTATTTTCCATTTGGTTTCATCCCTGAAGTAAACATAACCCTGCTGAGATTTTGATGTGCCAAATAAGCCCGTAGTTCTCCAAAAGACAGGACAGAAAAGCAAATGGTACTATTCTGTGAACATTATCATCAGCTACATTTTGGTTTTGCTTCTCCATTGTTTATCAGAACTCTTCTTGTGGTGGGTGCAGAAAACTACTTCGCTTCAAATGAGGAAGAGAGGAGATTTTTAAGTACTTAAATAAGGGAGCAAGGGATGCAGGAGGAAAAACTGGGAATATGGAGCAATAATTGAGGACTAGATGAAGCTTGGTTGTACTTTTCCCCTCCCTTGAAATTCAAATGAAATTATTTTTACTTATGTCCCAGTGTAAAAAAATCAGAGGCATTTGAATGATTAAAGTTCAATTAACAATATGCAAATGTTTAGACATGTACGTCAATGTTTGCAGGGTGTATTTAGATTTATATGTCACACATTGTAATACAAACAAAATAACAAGTTTATAAAATGTAGGATTAAAATGGAGACATAATTTTGCAAGTGCTCCTGCTGAATAAAATGTTCAACTTTGTTGATAATGTTGACTATTTAAATTAAAATTATCTAACTGGAAACTTAAATTTGTTATTGTGCCATTAACAAAGTCCAGTTTTAATTGTAGTGAGCAAATGAAATTGAAACATACTTTATTAATGCTGTATTAGCTTTAATGATAAAACTAAGTTCTTAAAAATTGGTTTTCTTTTATTAGATGTGTTCTTTATAGTGTTTGACTAGCTTCGGTAAGACATTTTATGCATCTGTCTGAAATAGTCTTAAAAATTCCATCTATATGGATCTTGGAAATTGTTTCATTGTGAATTTCTTTATAAAACAACCTGAAAAAAAGAAAAGAAAAAAAAATCTGTATTTACTGCAATAATTGCTCCTTTGACATCTGCAGAAGGCTTCTGTCATAAAATTGTACCTGAAATTTCAGGGAAACTAGGGAGAAAGGCCACATATTGTAGTAAAATGATTGGAAAGTTTAGTGAACATGGCCACTGTAAACACTGAGAAGGAATTTTTTAAGTTATTGAAAAAACATTTATTTACATCAACAGTAAATATATGCCAATCTCTTTAAAACATTGATACAGAATATTTTATTGTTTATATACCACAGTGTTGACTTACATGACTACAAGTCCTGTTAGAGCTCATAAAGTTATCAGTCACTTTTAATATCTGGCATTTTATTTGTCTGGTACTTTACAGAAAAAAAAAATAAATAAAAATTGGTAGGTTATCAACTCACTGTTTTAAAAAAATAAGGTGTGTTGCCCTTTCATTCTATTGTCTTTCATTACGTATTGCTAAAAGGGATGAAAGAGAAGAAAGTCATTGCTTCTATACAATGGCAGAACTCCACAGCTTGACATAGATGGGGATTTTATTTTTTTCCTGAAAAGAAAATCAGGGGCATATGTTTTATGTCAAATATTTATTGCAAATTGTTTCAGTATGATGGAATATATGCTGTCATTCTATGTGAATAATTCAAGAAGTGGCTAAAAAGATGAATGTGATATGCCAAGTTATCAAAAAATGTGCCATAATACGTCTTTTAAAAATCCACTAGTTAATGTGGCAGATAGAAAGAGGCAACTATGATAAAGCACAGGTGCTGAAAAAAAATGTAAACAGACATGTAAATTATCTACGTTATGTTATGCACCTCTTCATTGCTGAGAATATCCTCAAACCAGCAGTAAAGCCAGTAGAATTTTTAAGAATATTTAGTCATTTAAGGAATTTCAGAAGGTGCTTTAGCAACTTTAAAAGCCTTTTTTTCCTTCTCACAGGATAGACATAATTATATTACTCACTGACCTATCACCATAACGGCTTCAAGTCCTAAGTACTGCATGGAGTAGGAAATCACTGGGTTTGACTTTTCAACAGTGTCTATGTTCCTATCCCTCAGTATTTGCAAGTTACTACTATGAACACTGGTAATGTTACTATATTATTTTGCCTACAATTTCACCTCTTCACTGACAGGATTTGGGCCGACACCGCCTGAGCTCAAATGCTATTATGGGTGAACTCAACCTCATAACCAAACCAGTGCTAGCTTGGTGCAGGCTCCAAAGGAGGTAAAGGCTTGTGCCGTAGCCAGGCCAAGAAGTCCTCTAGTTCCGATCTGTTCTCTGAAAACCCTCAAAGGAGCAGAGTGACCCAGTGAGCATTGATGCATATGAATTTGGAGCACCGATCATGGGATAAACACATGAATAGTGGGTGGCTTTTCTAAGACTCATTTATCAAGGAGCAAAGAAAGTTGTAGGTACAAGGAGTCTCACATACCTTTCCCATTGCATGTAATTAGACTAGAAGCCAACCACTTCATTCCATAAATATGACAGCCTAAGTGAGCCTTCTTTGAGCAATCCCTGCTAGGCAGCGTGGCTGCATGGCAGTGATCTCCCCTTGAGCTGGGACACCTCGCAAGGTTGCTCCTCGAGGCAGAGAGACCTTTCACCAGCAGCAGGTCTTTGGTAAGTGACAGATATCGTGTATAACCTCATAGTATGTTAACTTTAATTTGTGCCTTGGTAACCTGGATTTTGTCTCAGTAGTTTTGAATTATTGTTCAAATGATTGTGCCATACAGTAATAGGGTGAACCTTGTCATCAAACTTTGTTAAGTCGCACATTTACAACATCATATTAAAACTTCTTTTGCCAATACGTTTGACAGTGGCCCTTTCAGCGATCTAAATTGTCCATTTGTGACAAATTCTGAAGAGCTTGGCAGTTTAAGAGTGGGTCTTGTTACTCTCAGGATCTCCCCTGGCAGTTTCATTGCTGCCTACATGGATGAGCAGCATGGGAAAATAGCCGGAGGGCTGGACAAGCCTCACCAGTCTCTTTCGTACCATCCCTGATCAGAATCCCCAGAAAGGAATAAATCTCCCCAGACAGTAAGTCAGGCAGGTGGATGTGAGTCTCCACCACTGCAGCCCGGAGTCTCCCATAACTATCACCCACCACTTCCCTGGTGCAGATGCCCAGTTCAGGTCTGTCCCACTGCGGTCCCTCCCCAGGCAGAGCTTTCTCCGCTGTGCGTGGTACCAGGGCACTGAACTGTTCTGCTTTTGCAGGTCTCTGGGTGGAAAAAGAGCCGTCCTCCTCCTGCCAGAAGTCACATGCTCCCCATCTTCTCCAAAGTGGCAAATGGACACTTCCCTTGGTATTAGTGACACAATGGTAGTTTGCATGACCTGCCCAAAGACGCTTAACCTTCAGCTCAGAAGGTTTTCCTTCATAATCCTTCAGCTCCCATTAGAAATCTTGGCAAGTTAGTAACACCCTTTTTCTTCTGTTTGCAATTCTACATAGAGTTCTAACATAAGAGACACTGTGAAAAGACTTTATATACCCCTGAGTCCCACAAACAGAAACAAAACTTCAGTGTGCCACGCTGAAGCACACATAGATGCTTTTTTTATCCCTGTTCACCAACCACTAGTTTCCTTTCTGTTTCTCCATACAATACTGATGTGGTTAACACAAAAGGAAACATTTCTGCAGCTCTGGTTATGTGGAACACTGTTTCTGTACCTTTCTACCTCAGTGACTTTCCAATTCATTTCAGATGTTGGTGGACAGCATTTTTCTGTTAAGGTGCCTCCAAAATTTCTCTGTCTCTGCTCTTGTTTATCTCCATAATTGTCTTGTTTATCTGTGAACACAATGAAACTCAGTGTGAAATATGTGATGATATATAATATGAAGTGCTGCATTAACGTAGACTGCCTAGGGAAAGGACTGTAAATAGAAAAAAAAAAAGCTTTCTTTCAGAAGTGACATTTTCAGAGGTGTATTTTCAGCTCCCAGTGCTTTATTCCTGAAGTCAGAAATTGAAACAATACAAAAAATTCAAATTCACATTGTTCAAAATGGTGTTAGTAAGAATTCCAAAGCAATATTAGTTGGGTAGCCTCATCAAGTCAATATGGTGTCCCAATCCAATGTCGGGGAAGGTTCCGATATGATCCCCAGAGCGAGATTAAGACACAAATGAGGTCATATGCTGTATACCCAAAGAGCTTTTATTATCAAAAGCACCAAAAGTAGAAAATAGCGATAGGATAGAATGGAAGAAAAGGCAGAAATCAAGCAAGCAGTCGGGATAGACTTGCAAGAATAGTCACAACCATGAATCCAGCAGCTTCCTGTTGTTCCTCAGTCTTCAATTTTTCGGTGATGGGTGCACACCACGGCTTGTCTCCACGCTTTTTTAGAGGGCATAGTCCGATGATGCATGCACATAGGTACTGTTCATGCACTGTTCACGCGCTGCAGGTTTTGTCTATCACATGACCTTCGCGTGACCAACACCAGAAACCAGTATCTTATCTCAAAGACTACAGTTTCCATGAGAATGTTAGCGTCCATGTTCTTCGCTGGCTCTGGCCTGTCTTCTCCTCTGGATGCCTCAGTGCCCTGGTAATTGTCCTTTTAGACAGAGGAGTGCCCTGCTTAAACAAGCCATCTCTGGGATAAGTGGCTCGTCACAGCAAACAATCCTTGAGATGAATGGCTTGAGATGACAGTCCAGTCTCTTACAACAAACAATCTTTGGGACAAACAGCTGAAGATAACAATTCAATCTCTCACATATGGTCATATTGCCTTTGATTTCACCAGTGCTCCACTGATTTGCAATTTACTATTGTACTTGTGAGATTTTCAAAGTCAGTACCCAACATCTTATAAAACTTGGATACTTCATTCTTAGAACATTGCAGTTACATGGGCTGCATTGATATATGTTCTAGTGTACAAAACTGTGTTCTGGATTGGCAAGACATTTTCACTATAAATCATCCACTCATTATTCATATCATCCAAACCCCCAATACTTTCTTTAAAGAATAAATTAAAAATAATTCTTTAGATAGATCTCAGAAAGTAATTGTACAGAAAAAAAGACACTATTTTCCAGCAGAGTTCTTCAGGTTCTGATCTATACTATTTAATATTTTAATTTACATAGTATGTACTGTATCAATTTCGTGTTCTTCCTTTTTCTTTTAAGTCAAATTGTTGTGTGAAAATGTGTCCTGGTTTCAGCTGGGATAGAGTTAACTGTCTTCCTAGTAGCTGGTACAGTGCTATGTTTTGAGTTCAGTATGCGAAGAATGCTGATAACACGGATGTTTTCAGTTGTTGCTAAGTAATGTTTAGGCTAAAGTCAAGGATTTTTCAGCTTCTCATGGCCAACCAGCGAGAAAGCTGGAGGGGCACAAGAAGCTGGCACAGGACACAGGCAGGGCAGCTGACCCAAATTGGCTAATGGGGTATTCCATACCATGGGACGCCAAATCTAGTGTATAAACTGGGGGGAGTGGGGGCGGGGAATCGCTGCTCGGGGATTAACTGGGTGTCGATCGGCGGGTGGTGAGCAATTGCCCTGCGCATCATTTGTACATTCCAACCCTTTTATCATTACTGCTGTCACTTTATTAGTGTTATCATTATCATTATTAGTTTCTTCTTTTTATATTCCATTAAACCGTTCTTATCTCAACCCACGAGTTTTATTTCTTTTCCTGATTTTCTCCCCCATCCCACTGGGTGGGGTGGGATTGAGTGAGCGGCTGCGTGGTGCTTAGCTACTGACTGGGGTTAAACCATGACAAAATGTTTCAAGTGCTTTACAGAAGTTTATTATACCAGCATCATTATTTTTATTAATGGTATTGTTAATCCAATGAAAAATGACACTGGGTTAGTGTAACAAGATCTATTTATTATAAATCCTATTGATTGTCAGATATGCTTCAAGTGCTTAATTTTTATTTTTTTATTAACAACTTCAGTATTAGAACTCCATTTTTTTTCCAGGAATCAATACTAATTTGACAAACCTAATTACTTGAACCTTATTAATGCTTTAAAATATCAGGTTTTCTACTGTCTGCCCAACATGCTTTGTTTGTTCCCATTTTTCTTCCCCTCCTTCCTTAACTCGGGAACTTCCAGAAGTTTCTATGAACAATGAAACAATCAGCATTCAGAATCTAGAGAAGACAATGGCTGCTGCATTAAGAATTCTTAAATTCCTTCTTGAGCTAATAATTTCAAAAGAAAATCTAACTTTGCTATCTGATGTGTAACATACTGCTCAGCTATTAGCAGGTAAAGTTCTGATACATAATCTGGCATTGTTCAGAGATATAAAATGTGAGTATTACTGGGGCTTTTCCTTTACATATCTCATTAGTATCACATATACCCTTGATAACTACTGGACAAGTTTAAGTAAGCTTTAAAAATGTGTCTCCATAGGACTAAGAACCAGCACATCATTTTTAGTCATCTTTGTTCTTCATTATTCAGTGAGCAAACTTGGCTTACTTAATGTAGCAAGATAAAGTTATTTTGGGATATTAGTTGAATGGTTCTGCATCAGTGTTTTCTAATTATAAAACTACTTTTCCCATAAATTAAAAATGAAGTTATTACTACAGAGTTTTGTCTCATGGAAGTGTAAAATCATTATATTATTTATCAGTTCTAATCTTCAACTTTGATATTAGATCACAGACCAAAAATTTTCCTTTTTTTTTTTTTTTTGTTTCTGTTTTAAAGACAGAACCCACACATGCTCTTAGATATCAGGGAATAATAAGGTTGGGCAGGAATCCAGGAGGTAAGGGTGAGGAAGGCCAGCAGAGCAGAAGCTCGCCAAGGCGCACAGCCCCACAGTATCCAACCAGGAGAGAAGGGCTGGGACAGGGATAGTGACCAGGGTGCCTGATGGCCAGGCACGTCTTCAGTGACCAGGCGGCCCTGACGCCATGCGGGATGTCTGTGCCTATGGGCCAGGGCCAGGGCCAGGGCCAGGACCAGGTCAGCTGCAATCTAACTCTGGCCACGACCCAGAGTGAATGCCTGCATGGAAATGCTGCTCCCACGTGAAGCAGAGAAGGTGCCAGACAGGTTTGCTGCTGCTGCATCTCAGCCAGCCCTTCTCGACCACCTGGTTGTTGTTGCACAGCTGCGCTGTACCAAGCAGCCTTGAGCACAGACTAACAACCACTTGGGGGACTTGGTGTGCTCAAGGCCCAACAGTGGGATTTGGTTCTTAGCATTGCCTAGTTTCAGAAGGAAGGTAAGATTTCACGTGAACATGTTTTTCTAGAATATTACATTGTACAGTATAATATGATGTGACACAGTTACGTGACATGATGCTAGCTCCCTGCCAATATATATTCAACAAAAAGCTGTTTGCAACTCAGGAAAGTTTCTGTCAATTCATACATTCAAACTGAAGGTATAATGTGAGCCTTATTGGTATACAAATGTCTTGCACCTGTTCTTTTAACAGATACAGATGAGAACAGTGGGATGCTGGCTTTTTAATGCAAAGCAGAAGGTACTTACCTTACCTCGTACAAATAACAAACTACAGGATTTGTCTTAAGATTTAATGTACAATTTAAGATTAAAAAAAAACCAAAGAAGCAGAATCTTTACTGTACCATAAAATATTTCCTTTAAGTAAAACATTTGTTTTCAGCCAGTGAATATTCTTTGATTTCTCCATCTTCCTAAAAGCATAGTAAACCACTTGTCACATCATGATATAAAGGAGTGATATATTGAAACATATCTCTCACTAAAGGGAACACAGTGAACAGCAACATATACAAATGAGAAAAAAGAAACTACATATACAAGAGCAGCAAATTACATGACAGCAGTAAAGATGGGCACGCAGTAGTTGTTTTCCTGGTTGTATTACTCTGTATAATCTATATTTATATTTATATTTAAGTATTTATGTTATCCTTCCTTCATTTTTTTGCCATCTCAGATAGAGGTCCTTCCTCATGACAACTATGTTTCAGAAACTAGGTCATTCTTCATGACCTCTCCATTTCCCTGTCTAGACTTTTACAGGAGAACTCGCTGACACATCTTTAACATCTGCATGGAAAAATAGACACATTTTTATTTGAAATGAAACATAATTGGGGCACTACTCAACTATAACTCTTAGGAAAATTACGTATTAAGGAAACAGATAAATATTTTGCGAAATTTCTTCAGTTTTTGAAGTGCTATCTTTCCTAGGTCTTTGGTTGTTCTTTGAAGTGTTGCACAAAGCCCCGAACAACTGGACTGAATTCAGCATCAACCATACTTTGAGCAGGAGCTTCAACTCTAGACAGCTCCTGACTTCCCTTCAAACTTGATTGATTCTATGATTTATGAATTCCAAAAACATTTTTCATCACTACTGCTATTTATTTAGAGTCCAGTTAATTAAGTTATTCTGTGACAGTTTTAAGGTTTCCACAGTAATGAAGCTTTCTGTAAAATGGGTGGGTTTTTTTCTAAAGGGAGAAAAGGATAAAGAGGGAGGAAGTTACCAAGTTGCTTGATTTTTCTATTACTGTGGGGTTTATGCTGTCCTGAAACCTCTGAAATCTTATTTGCAGATATAAGTTTACATCTGTGATTTTTTTCATCCACTAAAATTATTTTAAAATGGACACAGGAATATACTAGACATTAAAAGACAGATTTTTCCGTACAAGGCAAAGCAGCATCCTAAATATTTATTTATTCAGACCTATAGTTTGGATGTCTGCTCACTATACTTGAAATCAGTATCATTATGGATTAGGTACAGCTGGAAAAAACTTCTCACATGCAATTTGATTATTTAATTTGTTCCTGTTTCTGTTAGCAGAATTTGTTATGAAGCTCTTGTTTTCAAATATGTTTGCCTTTATTTGACAAGTGTTTTGTGTGAAAGAACAAAACAAAACAAAGCACAAACCAAACACCCTATGGCTCGCTAGTTAACTACCCCTCTTAGGTGTTCTATATTCAAGACCTGATGCTCCAGCTGCGTAATTTAATACATTTTTCCACCTGAAATGCATGTATGTAATTAAATGAATCCCAGCTACACATTTGGCATTTGTCTGAACACTCAGATGAATAAACATTCTCTTACACAGATATTTGCAAATGAAAATCAGAAGAGGTTGCAAAGCCAGTCAAAATGAAAATAAAATAAATCTAACAAGACTGAGGACTGGAAAAATCACAGTATAGTGGAAGATACATTCCTATGTGGCGTTCTCCAAACCTAAAGATGGGAGGTTTTTTAGAACAGGAACAGACTTAGGCTCTAGACGATGTATACACAATTTTTTCCTTTCTGTAGTAGAGGCCAATAGGCTACAATGGAGAAAGGTTGGGAAATTTAGAAAGATGTGTGAGGCAGAATAAGGAAAGAGTGTGGTACTTGGGTACCATGGGGTGATGCACATCTGAAAGCACCACTGAGGCAAGTGAGGCCTGGCCTACAAGTGTCCAGCTTGAACTGGCTAGATTAATCCAGCATCTGCGTGCAAACAGAGAAGCACAAGTGTACTTTGTTATGTAATTGTTGTTGGCTTCACAGCGTTGTTGCAGATTTGGGGACAGAGACGAGAGAATGATTGGAGTTCTAGTAACAACCATCAATTGGCCTTAGATAAAGAAGTTGTCCTGGGACTTGGTAGCTTCCAAGACCTGCCCCAACAGTCTGATTCAGAAAGCAATAAATAGTGAAGACAATCACCCCTTGTGGCGGAAACTCCATACTTGAACTTTCAAATCCACCCTGAAGAGGAAGCCCAAGATGGAAAAGCTGTGCATTGAGACTGGGACCCAGTCACGCTCAGTGGTCAGAGTGAGTGTCTGGTTGCCCTGGATCCATGGTGCAGGTCCAACCAGGACTGGAGGGGCTGGGGAGGCAATTAGAAGAGGGGAGAGGGGGGTCTGGGCTATGGTGTGTGAAAGAGAGAGACTGTGTGTATCTGTTAGAATGGAAATCTGAAACTAGAAATCATTCTCCACTCTCTACCCACCCTGCTTAGTAAATAAATGTTAGATTAAATATCACATATTCTTGCAGCCACTCTACCTGTAACTCCTCTGTGACATTAGGAATGCATCTGAGGGACTACTGAGATCTGGAGCTTTCACGTGACATACAGTACACAATAGAATTGAATGCTGTGTCCTAGCAGTGGAGAAGCACGGCAAGAGGAAAATACCCTATTAAACTCTTTCCCTTTATCCTTTACCATAAGTATTACAGAGACTGGACCTCTTGATCAGGCAGTTTATTTCAACCATCTACAGAATTAAAGAAAATAAATATTCCAGGGGAAAAAAACCCCAACAAACCAAAACAAAAACCTGGCTGTTTAAAGGAACAGGCACAAACTGAAGGAGAGAATAAATGAGAGATGATAGGAAAATAGACTCATGAAGTCAAAATACCATGTACAGCATTGGTAACTGCAATATCAATCACATCTAAACAATTTTAAAGGAAGGAAGGTAAAAACAAAAAAAAATTATTTCTAATTTGGGAAGAGAAATTAAGTTCTGTCAAAAAAAAAAAAAAAAAAAAAAAAGACACAAAATTTATTAGGGCTTCCTGCTGCCTAACAAAGGATGTCTGAATGCTCATTAGCTCTATGTATGGAAGTTTAAAATTTTACATAATTTTCTCAATAAAGTGAAAGAAAGTAAGAGATTGTGTTACAACTTTCATTTTGTATAGCACGATCATAAGAGAAACTAATGAAAAATTAATTATATTAATCTAGCCACAGATATGGGGACACCTGGAAATAGGAATAACTTGTAGCAAACAAATTTCTAAATAGGAGATGGTAATTTGAAAGGTATACATCTTCAGATAGTTACAAATTGGATTTTTAGGGGGTGAAAAATATCAATCTATTTATGGTTTTACTGGCTGTTATGTGATTTTTCTCTTTTGATATTTTAATAACAAGTTTTTTATTGACATAAACAGATTTTATGTATAACAAATGCACAGTCACTCCTTTTCAGAATCTGGCTTGAAGTTTCTCTTTAAGGTAGGTATGTAACATATGCAAGAGAGAAAGTATTATAAGAAACATAGAATTTTGTTTTGAAGCTCCCTAAGCAAACTAATTAGAATCTAATTTGATTTTAAATGATTATGCATATCACTCTTCACTGAAGATGGAAGAAGCTAAATAACTAATTCTCATTACAAACCTGTTACAGAATAAAATGTTGATTCATAATGGTGATGGACAAGCCACTTCGAGAACTTTGACAGGGGCTTGTTCTGGCAGAAGGCTTCTCAGCAGGGAAATACAGGCATATTGGAAGAGGAAAGACTGCTCCAGCTGGTAAGGGTCCAGATTTGTGTCATTCCAGTCTAACAAGAATGGTTCCTGGCTCCCCTGAGGTAGGGACCAATTACAGCTGGTCATTCCTTCAGCTGCATACGTGATCTCTTGGTAAACATAGCTGACTAATAGGCTGACTCAGTAAATATCTACTCCTTGACATTACAGACAAACAAAACATTTTCCTTTGGCTTAATAAAATCTAAATCACATCTTTCTACTTTAAACATTTTGTTCTGATTACCATTTTTCCAGTAGCCCTTGGCAGAGGAACCATTTAATTGCTACTCCAAAGATGTTCCAACCTTTTTTAAACAGAGAGCTTTAAGTTAACTAGATACTGCAAATCCAACTTTTTTTTTTTTTTTTTACTAAATACGTAAAAGTGATTTTCTCAGATGAGACTGCAGAAACTCTCTTTAGACAGTTTTTGTGGGGTTTTGGGGTTGGGTTTTTTTTGTTTTGTTGTTGTTTTGTTGTTGTTTTGTTGTTGTTGTTGCAGCTCCAAATCAGTCACCTCAATGTCATAGCATTACTTAACTCACATTTTTTGTCAGTTCACTTCTGTAGTCACTTAAACAAAATACAGTTATGATGTTACTAATTTTAACAAATTTTATGAAATTAGTGGTGTAAGTGGTTTCAGACCAGTGTTATCAGTGTTCAGGGGAGTCCCAAGCTCCTTTTCATATAGAAGAATGAGAAGTTACATACTTTATATACAGACAAGTATATAACTATATGCATAGTTATATATACTTATATACAAAAGACTATAGTTATATATATACAAACAGAGAAGTACACAACTATATACATAATTCATACTGTGTCAAATACCCTCATATTAGGTTATTTGAAAAAGATTCTGGAAGGCTAAATTTATGTCTGAACTCACTAAGTGTTCTCTCACACAATGAGAGAAAAATTGCCAGCATGATTAAATATATACAGGATTGAGTACCAACAGTGAGACATACCTGTAAGAAACACTAGAACGTACCACCTACATCATTAATTATATCCTGATTTAAAAAAAAAACAAAACCAAAAAAAAACTAACAAACCCCCCCCCCCAAAAAAAAAAAAAAAAACCAAAACCCCCAAACCCAACAAACAGACTTTTTTCCCACTTGCTAGGGGATTTTAAATTTTTTGAAGTTGTCATGAAGACCATGTTATTGCTTTGGCTTGCTGTCTCCTAAGTCTCATGTGAATGTACAGTATCAAGAAGGTTCTTTGCCTTTTGCTGTCCACTATGTTTGAAGCTTAGCCATTTGTGTACGTTGTCTCTCTCTGTTCTGACTTCTCAGTGTCTTCTTACCTGTCCCCAAACTGTCCCCAAGGTGAGTTCTAGGATTTAGAATGTTTAATTATCATACAACAAGAGACATTTAGCTTTGCAATGATTTAATTACATTTATTGGAAGTATTTATTGGAAGGTGGGTGCAAGCATAACACTTCTTTATACTTTTGAGTTAATGCATTTGAATCTTTCTGTTTAACTCTGTCTTGTGCCTACTTTTTGTATACTTTTGTGGTCCTAGTCTATATTTGGGGTAATTTTATGTCAAAGTATTTTAATAAGCATACTGCTATAATTTAAACAAAAATGCAAACACAGTATTGAAATATCAGTGATGATTTAAGAGAATGCATGGTCAGAGAACTATATTTAAAAGTACAGATTTGTTCCAAGTTACTAAAAACCAATACTTATGCAAAGCTACATAAATTTAAAGAGTAAATGTTTTGACATTATTGTTGGCAAATTATGAAAACACTGTGTATGTAAATTTAAATCTGCAACTGGGAACACCTTTTTAAAGGCTGTGCTTAGAAGAGGTGTGATGGTCTTCAGAAAATACTTTAATTTGAATAACTTTTTAGTTAAAAAAATGTGTTAACTTACTCTAGATGCCACCTACTGTGCCACCTACTCAATGGGAATATTTCTGACCTTCCACGATCAAAAAGATCTGTTTTACTCAGTTGGCTCAAGACATGCTAATTGAAGAGCAGATTCATAGAAAGATCCTTGGTTACCTCACATATGGTCTACAGTGTTAACCAAGTCCAACAATTTGGTTTTCTAAAGTTGCACTTAGTTTTTGACTGATGTGTAACCCCATAGAAATTCTATGCCTAAATTTCTGACAACAGCGTTCCCCAAATGACTGAGCAGTTAGAGGTTTAGCTGACACTTAAATAAAATCGGGATTAAAAAACTTGATTTTCTTTCACCTGTGACAATTATTTCTTTTTCCAAACACTTCCATCCCCTCAAAACAATTGTGGTGAGCTTTGGTATAAAAAAATTGAACTCTCTTGAGGGTGAGAAGGCAGGCAGGCAGAATAAGAGAGAAATGGGTTAGTATTTTGGGGGGTCAGTTAAGGTATGGGATTATATTGCCCCTTTCTTAGAGTTCCTTGAAATGTTTCAGACTAGTTCATGAGTAGAGTATGCTTATGAACACAAAAAACCCATGGAAGAAATGGCAAAGCATAAAAAGAAATTTTTACTTGAAAGCATACCCTCAACCTACTAAACAGTCTATGTAACTGTGGTATAGGTGATACAAGTATACTCTCAGTCTAGCCAGAAAGTACATATTATTACAGTAAAAAATGTTGAAGTATCCGTAAAGTTTCATTACTAACTTGCATATCACCTGAAAAATTGTATTTGTGCCATTGGAATTTCCTGCATTATTCCAAGGAAGGCATTACATCTCTTTTGGTGAAGAGGTCAGTTTATTTCACTAACAAGCACTGATACAATTTCCTGTAGTACTCTATATTTTGTGCACAGTGCTTGCACCTGTTCCAAGACAAGACTCAATCTTGCTTAATATATGTGACAAATGGAGAACAACTTGAAACAGTATCATAGTATACAGACAAGCAGGAAATTTACTACTACTCAGGTGAATGCTGAAAAGAACAACTACCTCTTTAATTAAAGCAATGAACATACTTGTTACTAAATTTCAGTGATTCGATCCATAAATCTCTGCTCAGTAGCATATAAAGACAGTTATGAAAAGATGCCCTGAAAATATTTTATTTTTGTGAACTTCTAATCTAATAAAAACAACTTGAAATAGTGGCAATCTACATAACTGAATTAAGAACAAATTATTTCAACTTTAACTCTTTTCCAGGGTTATGACTGTCTGGTTTGAAAGCAGTACCATAGAAATATCAGTTTAAATTGTTTTAGTATAATTAACCTCATTATATAAGAAAAAATACACAGAGGTACAAAGCAAGTTCCCTTGACTAATTCCACTGGTGATCCAAAACTCAATTACTTTACATTCAAGGGCCATTATACCATCCTAATCCGGTTATATGAAAAGGAATATATACATAAGAAAAACAATTGACTAGATAATTAATCTTCTCCATCTCTGTGAAAAATAAAAATTGTGCAGGCATTGGACTTCAAAAAAGATTGAAATGGTCTGACCGACTGAGGCAAAACTAAAGAAGGCTCCAGACTCTGGACCTCACCTATGTTGAGATCAAGTTTGGGTTTAAGTACTCCAAAGGAGGCTCTTCCTAAGGTGTTTCTGCATGTATACCCAAAATTGCCATGGAACACCTGAAGCACGGTTTACTTTGCTCAGGGTGAGCATGGCTATACCCTCTTCCTGTTCAACATCACAAGAATCTATCCACCAGAGTCAAAAGTGGGGAAGAGATTTAAAGGCCAGGAAGCTGCCTTTCCCATCCCCTTCCATCCCACCACACTCACACGCTCAACGCTTAAGTCCAAAACTTGTCAAATACCCTTTTTTTGTTTGGGTTTGTTTGTTTGTTTGTTTGGGTTGGTTTTTTGTGTTTGTTTGTTTGTTTGTTTTTACAAACCAACAAGAAAAATCCAACAAGGGCATTTCTTTTTGGTAACTTTAGGTACTTTTTCTGATTTTCTTCATAATTCTACTCACATTTGTCATAATACAAATTTTTCTCTTTGACCTTCAGACTTCCCCTGAAGTTTTCTCAGTTTATTTCTAATTCATTACTAAAGTATCCTTTTCTCTGCCATCTCATGAGTTTGGTAATGCCCATCCACTTCCCTCATACTATGCACTGTTTGTCTATCTTTTGTCTATTCCCTGCTCCAGTCCTGTTTTCTTCTGCTTGTCTACTCCCTGGACTCTGCCCCAGCCTTTTCAGTTTTGCTCCTGGTCTCTCCCTGTCCCCTTCACCTGCTTAGTCTACAAATACTTGCTAATATTTGATGTTACAACCCAAACCACAAAATTAGAGGGACTATATTCTTACCCACTTAAAAAAAAAAAAAAAAAAAAAAAAAAAAGAAATAGTTATTACCATGATTCCTGACTTTAGTTGCTAAAACACCTTTCTAAAAAATAGAATGTACGTTTAATGCAAGGCAAATAAAAATTTTGGTCACATCAAAGGGGTGAAACTGCTTTTATGGTTCCATATTATTTTAAAGTATTTGGATGTCCCTAGCAGAAGACACCTAAAGCTGCTCAAAATCTCAGTGCAGTCAGTTTTATCATGGTCTATAGCCTTACTATATAAAACAGTTTTTACTCGTAGTTCTGGCAATTTTTTAACACTTTCTTTTTTTTCCCCCAGAAGGAAAATATATGTTTGACTGCCAGGGTAGCTCAAGAAACAAATTCTTTGCAGGATTAAGTAAAGCATCTAAATGACTGATGTCAATCATTAAACTGAAAATCTTGCTGCAAGACTGGTTTTATCATTATTCAGATTTCCTTCCAAGAGTATTACCCTAGGGAATGCTCTACTAGATAAAGAATCATGCTTTTATGATGTTGTTATTACTTTCTGGTCTTCTACTTTTCAATACTACCTTACCTTGTATATGTTATGAATATTTTATTTATTCCTCCTACTGTTTCAGAAAAATAATGGACCAGATAATTGGTACACATAGGTTTAATCATCTCACCTAACAATAGGACTTCAGTAAAGCCCAGCTTAAAGTTTCAAAGGACTTTTCCTTTCAGATATTTTTGTGTACTCATGAATAACTCTGAAATCACGTATACCAGAGGATGGTTGCTTGATATATGAAGTATCTGCAACCAGTTCTTCCCTTATTCACAACAGTCAGTGTCAAGAGGAATAATTTTGAAGTTAGTGGAACAGTGGTTGTGTAACATTAGTCTAAAAAGAAAACTCTATTACCAAAACCATATAAACATTCAAAGTAACATTTAAGTACATTTTTTGTTGGCATTTACATTCTTTATTTCCTTATTAGAAAAGTTAAAAGTAACTTTTTTTTTTTTAATAAATGATGCTTTTGTAAAAGTATTTCTGAGCTATTTTTTTCTGATTTTAGGGTTTTTTTAAAAAATGTCTTCAGAAAAATAACATATTTCTCATTTTTAATACTTTATTCATTATCACTTCAAACTACCATTTTCAGTAATCAGAATGAAAGACTTGATGGGTGAAGAGAACAGAAGCATGAGATGAAGGAATTGTACCATGTAACTGCTGTGTAATGTATCAAACCCCAAAAGATTGTCTGCTTTCTAATGGAATACTCCAGATTATCTAAAAATAATTCTCATCAAAACCTATTGAATAAAAGCTATTTTGTATTTTTATAACTATTATGGATAATATCTTTTTTCATTTTTAATGAATTATATATATACATAGATATTTTCTATAAATTTCTAAATGTCATCTAAAAGATTTAGTGACAATCATAAGAGTGCTGTTTCTTTGCCAAATTGAAGGACTTTCCCCTATTTTGAGGAACATTTTTCAAGAAGCCATTTTGATTATGCTCATTAAATTGGGAAATGCTCCAGATGTTGCTGCTTGAGTTGTCTGTTCATGAAAAATGTATTGTTAATGTATTAAGGCACATTATTCAAAGCCACTCTCTCTTAAAATTTACACTTGCTATGGGCTTTGCCTCTGGTGAGAATAAGCATCTGACTCACTTGAAGGGTCTCAGTTTACAAATAATAATACTATAAAGGTCAGAATATCAGGCACTATGAATTTGCAGTACTGAATTTCCATTAACTTATCACTAGCTTAAGTGATGGAATTTATTCTGTTCAACACACATAAGCAGACCTTTCCAGCTTTTTTCATTTCCTTATTTATTAACTTCCTGAGTTCTTCTGGATTATTTTCCTGCCTTCTAGTATCATTCATTTAATAGGAGCTTCAAATTTAAGGTACAGTCTAATCTGTCTGCTCCAGACCCCTGAAAATGTTGGCATGCTTCACAAAGTAATATTACTAAAATAAGCATGCACAGTCCCTACAGAGGCACTGAAGAGTAAAAAGTGTCACTGATGACACCTTACACCTACATTTATTTTAGCATGTACACTAAATAATAATTTAAAATTGACGTTAATGCATGACCAAGCCCCCCACGCCCCAAAATCCTGTGTGTAAGGATTCTCTTTTTGCTCTTTTTTTTTTCCTCAAAACCTTCCCTATGACTATGAAGTCATACCCAATGAGGAGATAACCTCAAAGGAACTGGAAAAGCATGACCGGAATGCAAAATTTATTGCTAACTTGTACATCTACTTCTGTTTATACATATATTAAAAATGAATAAAATTAAATACACTGAATCTATCAAAAGAATACATTTTGTAATTTTTATGTGGCTTTATTAGGAATTGTTAATTCTTTTGAAGATAAATTAAAGTCTTATACTACACTTCAATGCATATATGTCTAACTTTCTTTTGCTCTGCTCCTCAAGGTGTTTAAGATAGGAAATTATTAAATTCACAGCAGTTATTTATACAGTTTCCTTTTCTTGCATGCTGCAATCCCTAACTCCATGTCTTTGGAATATCTTCAGATGTTCTGACACTAAAACATCTATGTTGTATGACATAACTTGTAAGTAGAAATGACTTTTTTGTTTGTTTTATTTATTTGTAATTTACAGCAATTAGAAAATCTGGAGTAATAGCACATAGCACTTTTGTCACTCTGACAAGCGTACACTGTTACGGGATAATCACACAAAGAAAAAACCAAAATATTGGGATGTTTTGGGATGCATTAGAATACTGTATATAGTAATTATTACACTTAGGTTTGCCGCATTTTATTTTTCCCTAGCTTAAAATATAATGACCTCTGACACAAAGGTATGTGTGTGCTAATTAATTAGTTTTCAATAAGCAAAGTATGAACAATCAGGGGTTGCTCTGTAACATCACTGATGACCATGCTAAATACTATTTTTGCTGGGAGAAAAATCCTCCAGTAACTGCTGGTTGGGATAAAAATGTCCAGATTCTGATATACACCCACATTTTTCATTGGGATATCTTCTGCTGCATAGACATATAATCCAACTGCTAGAACAGCACGGATGCCATGGAGAAATCCCTCAATTCATAAGGGATGGGGCAAATCTGCCAGGAGGGTCCCACCGACAGGCAATGAACAGAATACTTGAAAACAGTTCAATGACTTTTTCAAAAAGAAACATAATTTTCCCTTAGATCTTTCAGTCTATATCTTTTTTTTTTTTTTTAATGCTTGCTGTGCAACTGATTAACTAAACATGGCAAGAGCTCTTATTCTGTGACTATGATTAGGCTAAGGCTTCTTTGTCATTTCAATTACAAAAAAAGGAAATATCCTTGTTGAGTGAAAGGAAATAAGGAAGTGACTGAGAATACAACCTTATCTGAATATGAGTGGTTATACTATTTTTCTTTGGAAATTGATATGAATGCAGTTTATTATAGAGCTCTCGATTATGAAGGGCTTACATGCCAAAATGTTGAAACGCTAATAACTCTTTCTTCTTTTAGGCTATACTTGGAATATGTAAAGCAATTTAAAATTTGTTTTTATCTTCTTTCTTTTATTTACATATAATTTCTGGATATAGTTCTTCCTTCCTTCTCTAGATATAAATACCCTACTAGTTCAAAATAATTAAAAAATTTGTGCTATGTGTCTTAATTTTATTGTATGAGATTTTTCTGTGACTGATGTATAATAGTCTGTGTATTTTAAAAAATTAATACATACATTATATAATTATTTATTGTATCATTTTGAATTTTATTACAATTTTGAAAATAGAAAATTAATTTGAAGATTTAATCTTGCTTAGGAAGTATTCACTATCTTCTTCTGTGGATAAATCCTTATTTAGAAATAATTGGATTACAGAAAATAAAGACTTTAAGAAAAAAACTTTCCAGTCAACCATGTATTCTACTAGGACACATGAGGCATGAACACAGACAAACAGAGGATCTGAAAATTCAATCCATTTGTTTCATTTCTTCTAGCAACTCATTGCGATTTCTAGTTGATATTTATTTTAAATTCCATTAAGTGGATTGAGGAAAAAAAAAAGCACCTTAAGTCTTTTGGCTTATTTAAGCATACTAAAATAACAAAAAATAAATGTGAATCTTTGATTGACTTAAAACTTGTCTTTTATATGTACATGTAATTGTGGTTTTCGAGATGTCTACCTCTCAGTTTTACAAAGCTTATTTTATCCAGGTTGGCGAGTGAGCTACTGCTGTGCACAAATAACCCATTATGAAAACCAGAAGAATTTTTTGAAGTTCTGTACTTCTTTCACGATTGTGCATAATGACTTATCAGTGTTTCATCCCTTATTACAAATTGATAGCACCGTACAGGAAGTCACTTTAGCACAATATTTTTTTAGTTCATCCATTACATTCCACATCTGTGGCTCATAATGAAGATGATGAGAGAGAGTTTTGCGGATTTTCTTTCTAGTAATTTAAAGTATATTTTCTAATTTTCCATATAATTCTATTCATATTCTGTCATTATATAGGTTATTTCTTTGAATATCTTTCTTAACTACATTAAAGGTTTTCCTTCTGAGGTTTATTTATTTATCATCCATTATTAAAGTAATATACATAGTGCTATATTTTAAGCCATAATATGTAACACAGATGACATGATAGTTCAGGAGACTGGCCATACATTATGGGCCTACTTGACCATTCATTTTCCTGCTCAAGTGCATTTCTTGTTGCACTTCGAAGTCTCCTTTGATATGTAAGCTTACAATATTTTTCTTGCTTTGGGAAATTGCCCTTATATTAATTCTGTTTCAGCAAAAGATATGTCTACTTCACATGTAGAAATAAATTAAATCTTTTATGGATATTTTTGACAAGAGGCTAGTGTGTCTGGTCCTGATCCTGCCACTGGCACAGCAAAAGCTATAATGTAAATAGATCCTGAAGAAGTATCTGGTAACTTGAACTGCCACGGAAATCAGCTAGCTGATGTAGTAAGCATTCTCCATCCCTGCCGTGCTCATGCACTTACAAATAAGAAAACATCTCCATCTGGCATGTTCTCAACTGAAAGTACTTAGAAATACAGGGCAGATATTCTTCCAAACCTAATATCCCCTGTGTCTACTAGCAAAAATCAGAGAAGCCATGCAGGCATTTAGATACACTATGAGTATCCTGACAGGTTCAGAATCAACCCTCAAGTTCTATATAAAATCATAAAAATGTAAACCAATTTAGATTGGAAGGTACCTCTGGAAGTCCTATGCTCCAATTCCTTGCTCAAAGCAAGGGCAAACTTCAGAAGATCAGATGGCCTAAAATCCTGCCCAGTTAAACTTTGAATATCTTCTTGTATGTTGTGTGTGTCACCTCCTAATTATTTTGGTGACCCTCCTCTGGTCTTGTGCCAGTATGTCAACATCCTTCTGTACTATGGGATCAAAAGCTGAACCCGATAATCCACATGGGATCTCACAGGTGCCAAGCAGAGAATAGTCATTCCTTATTGCTGGTTTAGCCTTTTATAGGATTAGCCTTCATTGCTGCTGTACTAAATTACTTTATTTCTTTGAATGTTTTCTTCTGATGATTTCTTCAGTAAGTGGACTGATACATAAGGGTGAAAAATGTTCTGTGAAAGAGGTTTTTCTGGAATTTAAATGTTGATAAATGCAGACTGCCATTTTAAATCTCTCTATTTCTTTATGTTGAGGTTTCATTCCTAATTCAGATAACCAAATTCAGGTGTACAATTCAGTAACAGAGGCATCTGATGTTGTTTGATATGCCCTAGACCTAAGACCTGTCTCCGTCTGCCAGAAGAACATGGATCTCTCGTTGTTCTTATGATGTACTACAGATGGCCTGGATAACCTAAGGATGAGTTCCTGTCTAATCAAGGACAAAATGGCATTGTGTTCAGCCAGATTTATCAGTCTAAAACTGAAGTATTTAGAGCTCACTGTCTAAGGAATTAAAAGAATAAAGTTCACAAGAAAGGTGTTTCATATCTCGGAGACCTGTGTCAGGATGAGTAAATCATTCCTTCACTAACAGTACTGATCGCATTACATTGTCAATAGGGAGGGTTTCAGCAGCTAGATACCTAACTCCTAGATACCTAGCTCCTGGATGGCTGGGACAGGTAAAATAAATCCCCTCTTGAGTGACCTATATATGTCAGTAGCATTAGCTTAAGTCCTATTCATGGCTTTGAAAAACCTTCTTGAGAAATGACACTAAAATCTCAGATTCATTCTGTGTTATGGATGCATTTCTGTTGATAATTTTTATCTGGATCTAAATAAGTGACCAAGATTTATTTATGTATGCATGTATTGATTGATTGATTGATTGATTGTAGATAAATAACATAGAGACACTGTGTGATAAGCTTTGTTTTTTTAATTATTATTATGTACAAACAATAACCATTCTCAGCAACGTCTTACAGAAGCTTTTAATTAAATATGTGCATACTTTCTCTCAGATTGTATGCATGTATGTAATTTTTATTTAATAGGAGATACAAGATATTTCTGCTTTATTTTTTGGTTTCAGGTTTTGCTATTCTTGTCCCTTTCTCATACATGTTTATATGTATTTAAAAGGCACCGTTAACATCTTGGATACACCGTTATGACTAAGTGAGCTACTTTAAAATATTTTAAGCATTTGAGAATTTAATTTTAATAATGCAAGGAATAAAGGTGTACTCTTTAGAATCTGACTATTAGAAACACTGTGCCGTAGTTCAAGAGCTCCCTCTTCTGACCACTATAAACGATCAGAATGTTAAGTCTTAAAGAAAAACTGCTCCTGTCCAGAAAGGTAATTTAATGATCCTGTGCCTCTAAATGTTTACATTGTTTTGCCATTACTTTTTTCATGTCCAGATCAAACCTAAGGTTCTGTACAGGTTTGTTACTTAAAAAAACCCATGCACACACCCCCCAACCTTTTAGTTAAATTATGCATTTCTTAATGGGAAAAAACTTTCCAGACCAGTAGCAGTTTGTCATTCTGTTATGTGTAGTTAAAACAGACAATATGATATTATATTATGGTGGGCCAGCACCGGTGAAGTGCAGAGTGGAAAAATCACAAGCTTCAAGCATCACAAGCTTGCATCACAAGCTTCACTTTGTTAAATGCAAATATTAGGTGAGATTTTTCAACTCTATCCACAAATTTGGTTCCCATTGATGTTAGAGGGAATTAAGCACCTCTAAGGATGTAATTAATAATGAATTTTGCAGTACTGTTTTCCCCAGGCTAGAATCCAGAATTCAATATTAGAGCTTAGACTCCTGTTATAAAGAGTATGGGGACTCATCTGTCGTACTTCAGAATGACATCCAGGACCAGCAGGACAGTTGTTGGGAGCTACCAACAGCCAGCATTCTTGTTGAGATGCCATCCAAAGCTAGCAACTGGGGAAGGATGGATGACCGAAATTTTCCTTCAAATCTCCACACATAATTCACTGAGAGGTGCTCCACTTGAGATCCAGTGTCCAGAAAAACAGCTATCAGCTCTAACTCAAAGAAAAGTAGAAGTTCCTTCTCCCCCTAGCACTCAACAAGGCTGGACATTCTCTTATTCTCTTGTTCTGACATTTTAGTTCTCTTTTTAATAGTTAAAATGCCTCTCTAGTATGTAGGAGAGCAAGGCTCCATTCTTTCCTTCAGTAAGTCCTGAAGCAGGGGAAAGTGAAGGGCATTTATGTATACCCTATCTGACTTGAGCACTAAATCCAGGAAGAAGTTCCAGCCCCTGAAATCTGACCAGAAATTAAGCATCTGACTCTTGGAGAGATTTCAAATGTCTCTTTCTCTCTCTTCAGCTTTCAACATTCTTTCCATGAAGGATCCAATTCTGGAGGCCTGATTGGATATTTTCTCATTCTCTGTATACAGAATTAAGTTTTACACACAAACCCACTTGGAAACAGGCAGCTACTAAGTAAGTAGATTGATACATGATGATGAGAACCAGGAGTAGACAGGCTCTGAGAATAAATTATTTCACGGCAGTGCCTGTATGATTGAAAAGAAATAAGTGGCCACCTTTCTACTTTCTGTGGAGCACGGTCTTTAGGAATGTGTAGGCTATTGATAGAGGAAGTCTACCGTACTGAATTTATTCAATCAAAATAATTACAGGAATATTTAATTTTTGAACATGTAGGCATGGTGTGTGTTACATTCTTCAGCCACACCGGGACCAAAGCATTTTCACATATGTCCAAAAGGAGCTCTCTTGTGACACTCACTGGGGATTTAAACAAAAGAAACTAAAACCCTATGAGATACAGGAACCTCCATCTGAACTACAGTTTTTTAAAATATAGGTTTAGATTTAAAATTTTGCTTGAAGCAGTACTTTAATTGTGTGGGTCTTTGGGGACATTACTGAGTGAATCTTTAGTTATTCTATTAGTCTCACAAAGTGCTCACCTCTCTCTAGGCATCTTACTCCTTACCCTCTGTTAATTGTGTCACCAACTACCTTTAAGGTCAGATGTATTCAGAGTTCTTTTTCTTTCTTTTTTTAGTCTATAGCAACCATTCTTCCTTAAAATCATGAAGCATTAAAAACATGGGTTTTCTAATTAATACTGAATTAGACAGTTCTCTCAGATGCACACAACAATATATGCAATGAAATCACACTATTTACATATGTATATGTAAGTATCTTAAGCCAAAGCCTGACATTATCACCATGTGTTTCCTCTAACCTTAAATACTAGTTATATTTGTACTCAAAAGAACCAGGAAAGGGTGCAAAGTAGTCAAACGCATTTATGTGTGGAAGGACGCAAGCATATGCAAACTGTCTTTGTTCATTTAGCAGGTGTGAGCAAGGCTGGGTCAAGAATTTGTATTACCTTGTTAACACAGTGTTACACCTCAGGAAACAGCCCCTGCTTATTGAATCACTTGTTTTCTACAAAGATTTACAAGTTCTTCTGTAGTCAGAATCACAGTCTTACGGAATTTATAGAAGCTTTAAAATTAATTAAATATATTTCTTGCAAAGTAATGATTTTTCTTAAGTATTTCCTTACTCTTGAATATTCTTATTTCCTTATCTGATCCTCAGTCCAGAGCCCATTATCTTTCTTTCCTCTTTCTCCAAAGATTCACCTGACATCTTTGTGTTTCATATATAAAATATACATTTGTTTTTCAGGGAATCTTGGCTATTGTAGGATTCTCCTGAAAGTCTTTACCTTTGGTGAATTCTTAATTTCCTCAAGTCTAAACATTACTTTTCTTAGATCTTAAATCCCAGTGGGTTTCAATGGGCCTACTCGTCAGAAGGGCTCAGTTATTAATTCCAATGTTAACATAGACTTTTGGGACATAGGTTCATGATTACACTGTTATTAGGCTCTTGCTCATCTCTTTGATTATTCAAGTATTTTAAATCACATAACCCCAATGGACTTCCTAAATACTGGTGAAAAACCTCTGAGAGAATGTCAAAGGGGCGACAGCCCATCTCAGTGAGCATGAAGTGCTTTTGACATGCAGTGTGTATCAAGAGGCTCACAGAAACCCCAATAACTAGCAGAAAAAAGGGAACAAAGCTCACCTTTTAATCCACCTTTTGGTGTAATTTTCTGTCTCAGAGGTCTTCCATCCTAGTGTGAAACTGAAGTTATTTAAGGTGTTACCACCTTTCTGAGAATTAATCCTAGAAAACTGGTGGGAAACAGAAGGATGTTCAGAGTGAAAGAAAGAAAATGTAAAAATAGGTGGTCAAAAGCTTGTTATCTGGGCACACTGTCAAGCTATAAAAAGAAAGTGCATAAGTATGCATGAAATGTTTGTATTTGTATTTAAACAATAATTGAGAAACAAGAAATAAAAGTAGGTGTATTTCCTCAAATAAAGTCCATTACTGATTTAAAATAAATAATGTTATTCACTGAATGACCAGTATGACAAACTTGAACATGCTGGTTTAGTGATCTCCCACCTAAACCTCTCTATCTAGATGTGAAAGTTAATAAAGTCAGAGCCTGAAATAATAAAGCTTCAACAGAATTATTTTTATAGGAATTTTTTTATTAAGACTAGATGGTGTTGACAATACATATTTTATGAGGAGAACTGTTCTGGACTAACAAAAGACATTTATTTCATCGTGTTACAGAATATGTTCTGCTTTACAGTGTTTTTAGCATTAGGAACCACTTCTATAAATTGGTGCCTCAAGGAACTTCATTTTATAAGTTATCTTATGAAGGTTTGGTGAGAGGTACTACTTTGCTTGAACTGCCAACGACTCCTTTGGGGCACTGCATAAATTTATTATGAAGCACTGTAATGAATAATAAAACTATCTTATAAGACTAGAAATGATAAGGGACCATTCATCACCTTCTTCTACCCCAAAACCATATAGAAAATTGCAACATCAGCGTAAAGTCTCAGGAATGCCAGATGGTTTGGATTAGAATACACCATTCAGCCATTTAGAAGCTGGGTTATGCAATGATTTTAAGTTTTGCCCAGTAATTAGTACTGCAACTTTAGTTTGCATAAAATATATTGTAGTATATGCAGTTTAAGCCCATTTCTTAAAGCTGTGACTAGAATTGTTCTGTATATCATTGACAGCAAGAATGGACAAAACAGTGCTAAGTGTTGTATAGTAGATTGCAGTTATGTTCAAATCCCCAGTCAAGTTTTAGAGCCTAGTCCCCAATTCTAATAATAGTTAGACACTAAATATCTCTAGGGTCTCGACAAAGATGATAATGGCCATGGGGATGATTTATACATATACGTTGTGCGTCTATAATGGAAAACATAAGGTAGATAGTGGTCTTTGTGAATTCTCTCCTAGCAAACCCTGAAGTATACAGCTCTACACAGCTTTCATCCTTAAGCAATGCTCCTTTTCGGTCATTTACAACCTTCAAGTCTTACATAAAATGCTTACACAAGTGAAGACACATGATAGGCACTTTAAATCTCTTCTGGAAAAGTAAGTTTTTCTTGCAGCAGACAAATACTTCTGCTTATTGTCACATTATTAGGGAAGACTGCTGCCAACAAGTGACTACTACCAAATGCAGAAGTTGAGAATAGGACAAAGATCTCTTATTGATCTTCCTCCATTTTACTCTGATAACTCTGATGTTGAAGTTTCACTATAATCAATTAGTAAACTCGTGCTGTAAGGAAAAGCTCACTTGAGATTTCCCTCTCCTCCTAGTTCAAATTTAGCAATTCTGTTAATATTCTTGGTTAAGGCAGTGTGGCCCATCTCTCCCAAACCTTGTTGTTTCCTGTCACAGGGAAATTCCAGCCTGTAGCTGACAGAATTTATCTCCTCAATTGCAAATACAGTAATTATTTATTATTTATTTATATGTAGCATAACCAAGCCATCCCTCAGTTCAGTGCCAGACTTTCCCTTGTCTCATTCTAGCTGAACTACCTAATAAACTAGAGCCGATTACTAAAAGGCTACTCTTTCTGATCATAAAGCAACCTCTTATGCTGTTGAAGTATTTCTCAAGCCTATATCAAGGTTATTCATATGACTGGAATAAGGAATTCTCTAAGAGCTTGGCAACAGAGCGGTCCCAGAGCTATGTTTAAACCAATATACTTGGGAACACTCCTAGTCTCCCTGGTATAGGTAGAGGAACTATATGCTATAACCAGAATCAGCCAAAAGCCAGGAGGATGCATGCCCCACATACCTCCTCTGTACATTGGGTCCTGCCAGAGAAACCCAAGTACTAGAGCTGATCAGGAGTTTCAGGGCTCTCTGGCCAGACTTGTTCATGTGTACAGTAGGCTACACTACATGCTAAGGAGCACATCCACCTGCTGGTATTGGAGATCATAATTTATACTGTACAAGCCAAATAATTAACTTTATGCCAAAAGCATCTTATTGCTGCTGAAAACAAACATCAAAAAAAACTCAAGTGAGGAATAGCAAAGCTGTTCAAATTATAAATAAGGAAAAAGTAAAACCCATAGTTTTACCAGCAATTGATCAGGTGAATACACACAACATTTAAGCTATTAATATTTAATATTTAAGCTATTAGGCAAACTGAATATAAAATTTAGCAGATTTTCTGACACCTTAATCTCTCCCAATCATAGTATCAGCCATTCAAATATTTTAGCACCAGACTCGATCAGAGCAGAAATGCCTTCATTTTAAATCTATCAGAAAAGAACTATTCCTGGAGTCAGGAAAAAAATAAATCTCTAAGTGTAAGTATAATAAGAGGTCTCGCTTCTTTAAATGTTTGGATAATTGTTGGTGTCTAAATGCTACAAAGAGGTAGGAGAGGCAAACTAAGTCCAGAATCTTCCTATTGAGATACTAATACAAAAGGGACCAAAACCTTACTATCATGCCTAATTCTTCACTAACTGTAGTGCGAGGATTTGGCTTACAAATATGTTAATATGCATGTGTGTGTATTAACATTTTATTTTCATAGGACATAAACAATTAGCAAGAATGTACACACATCAATTTGGTAAATTGAGAGACCATATTGTTGTAAGATGTCTCTTCATGAAAGTGCTGCAATTTAGCTAGTATTAAAATTCCACCAGAATTCTCTATTGCATATTTTCAGAAGTCCATGTTT
Organism: Astur gentilis; assembly: GCF_929443795.1. Lineage (NCBI taxonomy): Eukaryota > Metazoa > Chordata > Aves > Accipitriformes > Accipitridae > Astur > Astur gentilis. The sequence continues at coordinate 14,943,068 of NC_064892.1, forward strand.
ATAGTATTATTTGACACCATAAAATCAGAATCTATAAATAAATCTCTTTTTCTAGTTCTATTCAGAACTACTAATTCAGAGAAGAAGAAAAAAAAAAGAAAGAATGCAAAAGTAGAAGAACTAATGACGGTCAACTTATCTTTATGACATAAACCACAAAAAATGACATTGTATTCAGGTTTTTCTTCCTAGCCAACTTAAGAAGCCAACTTCTTGTAGTTTTATCACAGAGTGCTATAAAAATGTTAAGAACGTTGCATTTTCTTTCTCTTAGAATCTTTGCTGTTGACCTTCTTCACATATGCTTGGCATTTTCATCCATCTGCCTTTGGCAGTAGTACTAACACGTTAGTGAATCATAAAAATGTTCTAAAGCAGCCCACCTGCCAATCTGGTAGGTAGGAATATGTGGGCCATTTTTTTCTACTTTATCTCATTTTTGCAAAAACAACTCTTTTCCTTGGGACCATTCGCTGCTTCTTCTTCTTCTTCCCCTATTAACATTTAACTGTCTTTTAATATTCTATTAATCAAACCCGTATTTTTTTTTGATGTTATTACCATACATATTACCTATATTTTAAAGCTTTCTAGCCGTATGCATATGGGACAAAAAGCAGACTTAATATTTGGAAATGTCACTTAAGAAAGAGTTTATGAGATTTATATTTTTATACTGTGTGACAAAGTTAAAATGTTAGTATATTATTTTATTTTTTTAAAAAAAATCTCATTTGCTCTTTCTCTGTAGAAGAAAAGAATAGAAAATAATTTTGCACTAGTTAAACAAAAGACCACAAAACCTCAAGACATAAGTGCATCTTTTAAAATTACAAAAAGGGGTTACAAGATTCCATCAGGATCATGGTTTATTCAGAAAACTTGTCTTCAGATACAGTTTTATATTGTGCATCATAGTACAGCACTAAGTTTTGTCAGAGTAAAGGGACTTTGTCGTTACAATACAACTACTTTTTATAAAATATATATTTATTTCTTGCATGTATATGAACATGTATTTTTAAACATATTTGAAAGTTAAATCATGCCAGATAATCTCACTAGTTAAGGGAAATCAATGACTACCCTGGCTTTACCACTTAGTCTAGTTTAGAGGTAAGAACTGTTACAATTTCTTATTGTGTGGGGCTTCTATTGTAATTACTTAAATAATATTATGGACTCATTAGAAACTATTGAACAAATTTAAAACTGGAATCTAAGGATTTATTTGAAATATTACAATAGTAAGATATCCTATGAAAATATATCACCTTTATTTTCAGTGAGGATGCTGTATAGCCTGGCTTCCATATTCAAGTCATCCTTCAAGCTATATTGTGAAAACATAGTTGAATGATATTACTGAAAACAGATTCAGCACAGGTTGGCTGAGGAAAGAAAGGTAGATTCTTTCAAGAAAATGAAATTCTTCTCATCTGCAGTTTACATTCCTATTAAAGGTTTGTTTTGTTTTGTTTTGTTTTGTTTTTTAAAATTTCCATTTAAAACTTCCTTTTTGAAAAAAAAAATAAAAAGAAGAATGATTATATACTTGTCAAAAGAAGCTATAAGCAGTATTTTTGTTCTGTGAAAACTTACAGCACCTCAGTGTGATAAGGAAATAGTTTTAAAATGGGTTCTTGAAGAAATTATTTTATTTACCAACAACAACAACTAATGCACCTTTATTTTATATTCCCTGTGTATACTGTACAACCATTAATATCAGTCTTCAGTGCTACCTGAATTCTCCCTTTCAGAGAAGTAAATGAAGGGTTCTTGTGACAAGGAACAGACTGGCAGCTTTTTGAAAAACTGTTCCTTCAGCTTTCAAATAAACGGCAAAAGAAGTTAAATAATCTTGAAAATCTGTCAGAAACTACCATACAATGTGGACAGTGGTTGTCAGTTTTATTTTATAACTGATTTGCCAATTGCAAAGCAAAAATTTTGTTGGTACTAAGCAAAATGTGTTTTGCATTACAAATTGACTCCAACCACTCAGTTTCCTGAATGAGCTGTGTCCTGGCAGAGTTTAAAGGTTTATGTGACCTTAGAATGTTGACAGCTTCTAATTGTAAGGGGTTTTTTCCTTATATGATTGGCAGGTTGTAGTTACTCTGTGTTTCATTACTGTCCCAAACTTAAGCAACTGCATCATTATAAATTATAAAATAAGCCTGTTGACTAGTATTAAGTCAAAATACTCCTAATGGTCTTATTCATTTTATTACAAGCTCTGACATTCATTTCAACTCTGGGTACATAAAATCACTGCAAAATATCACTTCCAATCTGTTTACCTGTGTGTTGTAGCTAGGATGCAGTATGACATACCAGCAGGAATACCGAACTTCATGCTTACTAGCTTGTGTTCTGTCTACTGTCTGACTTAAGTCAATACTTTTCTGTACATCGGCTTAAGATGTCATCTTCTTTGCCTTTTACACTGTTTTACAAAGATGTGGTATTTATTATAAAACTATAAAGTTTTCTTTTTTTATTAGAATGGACCAGGAATATTCAAGCAGTCACTTACTGCAACCCATTCAGGGGCAGACAGTAGTTAATGAGGAATACTAAATTCTTACTATATTCAAACTATATTGTAGACATTTATGTACCTATTTCCTGAGCCTCAATAGTCCAGGATAAATCAGTCCCTCTGCTTTGTAAGTTAAACACCTCAGTTAAGAACCTCAGGTTACCTGCTATTAATCATGCTTAAACGTGTAGACATATATAATATTTCCATGTACATATCCAAACACATATACTTCTAAACATTTCAAGGAAATAGAAAATAACAGCTTTCTTCCTACTGAGGAGCAAATAGAGATTTCTGACAGTTGTAGTTATACAATAAGCCAGCAAATATGTCCTTTTAACTATACACCAAGGGAGATATCTCCTAGGACTTATTGCATAATTTCATAATTAACCAGCATGAGTAATTATAGAGAAATTAGTGTTAGCACCTAAGACCATTGAGGTGAAATTTGAGACAGTCCCTTGCACCATTACAGCACTCTTCTGCTGGCAGTTTGGCACCTGTGAAGAGAGATTCTGAAAGCTTAATTCATCGTCCAAGTAATGTTGCTTATAAATTCCCTGAACCTTACATAACTTTAGTCTAGCTAATTGCTGACTAAAATCCATTGTAAACCAGACCCAAGATGGAATTAAAATGCTTCTTTTCCTAAACTTCTGCAAATTTACAAAAAATTCAGAACAAGCTTTTCATTCTGTGTGAAGAATACCTGTGTTACTGGATTTGGGAGTGCTCCTAAATTTCCAGATCAGGCAATATAATGTGAACTGCAACTTGATTTTGTGTGAGAATACAACTACAGCACAGGAACATACCATCTCAGAACCTTCTCCAACATCCTTTCAGAAAGAAAGAAAACTTAGGCAATGTAGAGAAATGTGGTGGCCTCATCAATTAGGTGCCAAGGTTAGAGGATCAAGACTACTCAGTGCAATCTGGCATGAAAAGCAGGCATAATGAGACTGAAGATCTATTACACTCCATGGAGATACCCATGCTAGTACTACCTAATTTAATGTAAAATATTTCACACACATGGTTTTAATTGCGAGTAGCCTTAATCAGAACTGTCCATTGACTCAAAAGTTTATTAATGCAGTATGCATGTGTTGGTTTTTTCTTCTGATCTCCAATACCCTTTTCTGAAAGCAGAAGAGGCTAAAACCAAAGATTCACTCCTAGAGAAAAGGAGAACTAATTGTGGATATTTGCACCTGACTTGTCTACCATATAATTCTTTCGTAACATCAGCTTCTGTCTGTAAAGTGACCAAACAATATGTAGACATCTACAATGTAGAGATCTAAAATAGGTTAGATGAATGGCACCACGGATGTCCTTGCCAGAAATATTTTCAAAGTACAAAAAAAAAAATAAATCTACATATGCTTACCAATATTATTTATATTATTAGTATAGGAAGACAGTTAGTAGAAAAAATAAAGGTGGGCAATAGAAGAGAAAGGTAAATGACAAAAGGTTCTCATGAATGTAGAGCCAGAGTGTAGGCTTTTTATTAGGGGAAAAAAATGAAAGGTGCAGGCAACAGTACAAAGTGGTAGAATATTCCTTTAGAAAGGGAAAACAGAAGATGAAAGTGGAAGTATAAAGGGTAGGAAAGAAATGATGAAACAAAGACCTGAGATGACAGGAGAAGGATAATAGGGTAGGTGAGCAGCAGTCAAACCATATTGCATAAAGATAGAAGAAAAGATGGTAGGACGGGAGGGAGTAAGTTAGATCTAAATAATAAAAAAGCAGGATTACAATGATAATAGAAAGGAATATTTGACATGCTGCAAAACAAGAGGCAAAAAAAGGAGTAAAAGAGAGCACACTGCTTAATATAGGAAAAGAAAATCTATTCAGGAGCCTCTTGTTTAAAAGCTGATCAGCTAGGAGCTAAAAACAGTTCAAATGTGCAATTTTAAAAAGATAAAGAAAAAATATGACACCTCTTTTAACTATGAATATGTTTTATAAAATGTTGCATGCTCACTAATTATGATGAGGTTTTGTTTTAAGGCATAGAGGAAATCAGTAGTCATACTGTCATACAGACATGAAAGTGTTGTTTAAAATGTGTGTTGTTCATATATTATATAGAAGTGTAAGTGTCAAAAAAAGTAGAAAGAGAAAGAAGTAAGAACGAAAAAACCCTAAACACTTTCAAGATTATATGAAAAATGTTCTGAAGGCCAAAAAATCATATAGGGCAAGTACCTGTTAATTTTGACTTATGGAAAAAATAATCCATTATTTCTTTTTCTGCTTTTCATGCTTCTGTTTTGATCTTTGCCATACCACTAAAAACTCATAAGCAATACCATATATATCCTAAGCTCTGAAAGTCTCTTACAGCCCCTTTCCTTTCTTACAGTAGTAGCAAACTCTTACCTGACATCTCAACTCTAATCAAAATATCAGAAATGTCATGCTGTATAGACAGCATCAGCAGCTGGCATGGAATTATAAACCTATCTAGTGTTACACAAAGTTAAGCCTTCTGTATTAGATAGATGAGATAGAATAGGATGAAGTTTAAATAAAAATGTGATCAATGTAGTGTTCAGTTATTGTCCTTCTCATGTCTGACTATTTAATAAAATAATTGAATTAATTTTTTTCCATTTCTGCTTTGCTTTTTTCAGTTTCCTGTTGACTGATGTTTAGAAAACATGACTACGCATTGCCTTAATGCCACAGAAAAGCACTGCTGTACAATCCTGTTTGGTTTTGTGCCTGTGACCTGGTGCTGGATTTATTTTTGAAACATAAATAAAAAATTTGGGCCATACAGATGGACCTCATGGATTTACCACAATGACTTAGATCAATTAAAAATTAAACATTGAATGCTGTAGATGTCACTTTTCACGTGCTCTCCTTTTTTACTCCACAAAGATTCATTTTCAGAACAAACAATGCGTGTATAAAGAATGGGAGAAATACTCTTTTGTTGTTCAGGTAACCTGATGTCACAGTGCTTTCCCAATTGTACTGACTGTAGCATTAAAATGAAGGAACTTGTAATTATGTTATATGCTTGATACAAAAACACTGAGCAAAATAAAAGTGAATAAAGTGTATTTAAAGATAATCTGATAGAGAAGCAAAGACACGGGTTCATTTCTCATACGCTGGGGTTATTTCTTTGGCAAATCTAAGCTTGATGTCCATATGGGGGGCAGAGAAGGAACAATCAAACAAAAGTTACAGGGCTTGATATATTTTCTGAGAAGCAACAAGACAAATGCATGGAATTAGTCTGTCTGCCAGTAGGGTAAGGAGGAGTGAGTCAAGCCTGTAAGTTTGCCATCCCTCTGGCTCTTGTCTAGGCAGTACCTAGTGCCAGGGTGCAGTCATGTATTCAAGCCTAAACCTTTTTAGGGAGGGATCCTGGTTTACCTTAGCCTCTCTCACACTCCAAGCTGTATGCATGGAAAGAAACATTAAACTGCATCATCAGAGCAGCGGATGATACAGAAAACAAGTAGATGTTCTGAAACAACAGTAAAATGTAACAAAATGGCAGTGGGAATTAAGCCAGTGTCTAAGATCGTACACTGTGTTGATACAGAAGCATCTTATCTTCACTACATCATTACACTAGCTCCTCTGATGACAAATTCTTATTCTTTTCCATGAAGCCTAAAGAAGATCAAAAGGGCTTCATGCTTTGCAAGAGTTCTGTTAACAGTTTTTCATAGTGCATGTTTGCTACACTGAACAGTCTTGTTTTCAACATCGCAAAAAATGTCTAACTTGCCCAAAACCAAAAGGACAGTGAGAACACTATCCTAGTAACACAAAATTTATGTCAGTTTTCCAAAGCAAAAAGTTCAGATAAGCTGTGACCAGGCATCCAAAGCTTGGATAACTCTCTGAATTTGTTAGATGAGGAGGATAAACTCAACATAATTCAGACAAAGGGCAGAATGAGCACTCAGGAGAAAAAAAGAAGTCTCTGCATGCCTCATCCCTTCAAAGAGAGCTAGATGCTTTATGGTTAAGAAAACACATCTCAGCATTTATCAGAATTGTATTGAAACTTGTTTGTCTCCTCAGTGATGGAGATATACAGTCATGGGTTTTTATTTCAGTGCTACAATACACGGTTGGCCAGCACTGGGTATGAAAACTTAAAGCATTTTGAGATAGACTATTTTTCATGGATCACTGAATTAGAAATGAAAATAATGATAACAGCAAATAATGTTTAACAGTTAAAAAACCCCAACAAACAAACAAACAAAAGCCCAACCAAAACCCCTGTAGACTCTTACAGAGAGAAAAATCATGAGTTTTTCAGCTTTAAGTATGAAACTAGGAAAGCTCCAGAGGAACTGGAAGATTATATGATAGTCAACTTTCCAGAGCAAGGTAATCTAGGTGCTACAACAAAATGAAATGTCATATTCCTTCTGGGAGGCAACTTTTTTTATAGTAGCATGTTAAGCAGAATGCACAAAGTAGTTGAGGAGAAGTTATTGGAAGAAAAGGTTATATTTTAAAGAGAAAAATCTTATGCAGACATGATATTTTTGAAAATGGACAAACAGGAAAAATACAAGTGATCATAAATTCCACAGATTTTAAGAAAACATTTTGCAGTATTTCATCTGAATTGTACCCATAATACCATAACAAAAAAACCTGTAATAATCAGCAGGGCAAAGCTTTTATTTTTTCTGTAAATTTAACTTTAAGGAAAAGATTCACTATGGTGAACACTATGGTGTTAATCTGGTATTCACTCACACTGAATTTCTTAGCATTGACATAAATTGCAATAAGAGGAAACATTCAGATGCTTAAGAAAGCAGTATGCTGTGCATAGTATAACAGCAGTATATTAGAAGGTTGAGTTTTTCTGTGGAATGTAGTTTCTTCCAGGTTAGCTAACTCAAAGGCAAAGGCAAATAGTTAAAGGTATGACTGAATATAAATAAGAAATGGAAGTCAATGGGAATAGTTACCTGTGTGGAAAAAAATAACACCAATGTATATGTTAGCAGGTACATTTGTTAAGCCTGAGATTTCATCACTGAATACCTAAACCAATAGGTTCAGACTGTGACATATTCAATTTAAATTACTTGAGAAGAAGACACAGTTTCTCTTTTTTCTGAGAAGAAAAAGAATTTTTTTAATAATCTCTCAGAACATATGTCTAGAGTGTACCTGTGTAGATCTGGCCAGAGTAAACTAAAATCTCTTGTTTTCAAGGGTGACAAAATCCCTCATTATAATTTGGAAGTTTAAAACAATCTGTCAAAATAAACAAGTAAATGACTACTTTCAAATTTACCACTTTCCCACTCAGAGGCTGTACCATCATGATACACCTTCCATCCTCATTTCCCTAAAGCTAAACTTTCTCAACTGGCCTTCCAGTAGTAACTGTAATAAATATATATATATCCCTTCTTGTCTAGCTTGTCATAGCCAGCTGTTGCTCCTTGACAAAAAAAGATTTTATCAGCGAAAAGACTGCAGCAACAGGCAGGCAGAGATAAATCAGAAGACAGGAAGATCATCTTTACTGCTACTTTCGTATCAAATTAAGTCACACCCTCACACCATGTACAGCATTAGCACAAAGGAAGAAATGTCACACAAGCATTCAGCATAGTGGTTATGGGAACACTGGCCCCAAACTTGGGAAGAAGAGGTTCTGTTCCTGTAAGGAGAGAGACTTCCTCAGTAGGTCACTATTTAGGTTCCCATTTACAGCACTCAAAATGCCCTCTCTTGTATTTCTCACGAAGCATGTCTGAACAGCATGTCTCGAAAGGCAATGCTGAGCAGCTAAAGGCACTGAAAACTAAAAGCTTCCCTGGCAGATTTTGCTCAAATCTCAAACACGTGTTAAAAACTATCATGTTAGGATGCCAAGTCAGTCATAGAATTCTGGGTGGGGAACAATGTAAAGAATAATTAATTTCTTAATACAATTATGACATGGTTACACTGGATTAAGTATGTTATGAATGAACAGGGTGCTGATAGCACTTTCCCCTTGATTTTTAAAATAACATTCATTTGTAATAATTGCCAGGTAAATGCAGTCTCTCCACTAATGTGCCAGTTGTTAGACAACGTGTGATTTAACTTTGTGCAGGTTTCAAAGGTAACATAGTGAAAGTGAGTCAAAGAACAAAGGTTTGCCAAGCTATCTACAGTCTAATATCTTGAAGTGGTACAGGAAAGAAATAATCCCATATAGTTAATTTGGTAGTAAATTAGTTGAGGTCTGACCTAATCTCTGTACTATTTGAGAAAGCTTCTCCATTTTATACATACTGTTTACTTTTACAAAGTCAATATTTCTTTCCTTTGCTGTGAGCTGGGTTCTGTGTTCTCTTGCTACCTTCTTCAGTGAGCCAAGGCTATTATTACTTTTTATACTGTGATAGCTGACTGCTGCCCACCAGCCCCTAACCACCTCAATTCCCTCTGCTTCTCAAGGCATAAGATTGGAAACTGACATTGCTGCAACTTTCACAAGCTCATTGAACCCAAAAGGCTAAGAAAACCTTGTTAAATGCCTCAGAAGCAGACAAAGAAATATATAAAAAAAAAGATCAGAAATGAGCACAAAATCTATGATCAACCAATGTGCTAAGACAGCAATCAAACCAGAACTATGAAAGAAAAATGACAGTAACATAGTCCAAGAGGTATTACACTTCTTATGCATGGAAATCTAAGGGTAGCAAGAATCCAAAGGCTATTGAAGGGAAAAAAATGTTTATCTTAAAACTGCCATGTAATATATCACCCTCAGATTGTTACATAATTTCTACATTTGGGGAAGAAGATTGTAAAAATAATTTTAGATGTGATTTATCAGTCCAATTACAGAAGAATAAAATAACCATAAACTGTTGATATATTAATGTTTCATTTTCTTCTTGTAGCTACATTTTTAGCAAAACAGCAACAGAAACTTTTCTAATGATTTTCTATCGTTGTTGAAAGTGAAGTACAAATCTGGGCCATACAGAGTTTTGTGCATCTTTGTCTAGTGCCTGTCCTGAAAGACCTACAAGTAGTCGTTCTGGCTTTAGCTGGGGATCCAGATTAAAACATCTGAATTCAGGACTCTATATGACAGTCTCTACAGTGCACTACAGATTGAAATTCACTTTATAGTCAACAAAGGACAAATGACTGTTAAGAGGAGCAGTTTTCTAGACTCCATTAACATTATTGACTTGGTCATGATATTTGAATATAGTATTCCTAAAGTTGGTGAGACAAATATTTGAATACAAAATTGTCACAAGTTCCTATGAAATGATTTAATAATTTACCATTTTTTTCAGTATTTTATGTCTATGTCTCTGCCTTTGTGCATAAAATAAAGTTCAGAGATTACTTGAAACTACTGTTTACCTTATATGCTTTATTAGTGTCTTCCAGAGTATTTTTGTTTCATTATTGAATGGAAACTACTCCAGTCATTTGTTAAAACTGGGTTATTAAAAAGAACATAAAATATTTCATGCCTAAAGAAAAAAATAAAAAAATAAAGGAAAAGATTAACAATAATTCATTAAAGGTTCACAAATCTTTGTATTTGTTGCATGGAGCTGAAGTTATTGTGTCCAAATTTCCAAGGACAATGGTTATATTAGTCTTTATATACTATGTCACAGCTTAGAATAAAGTGCACACTAGTTTGAACATTTTTGCCAAGTATCAGTCTTACTGATCTGCAGATGTTTCCATCAGACTGATTAGGACAAAAAGTTATAGTAGTTCTGTAATGTTTTACACTCTTTTTTAACATGAGAAATAAGAGGCATGTTTTCCCATAGGAACTGGAAAAGGGCTTTATTATGAATCTTCCAATGCACCTGCATCATAAGCAATCTTTATATTAATACTAACCACTGGTACTAATACTAGTAATTGTTTATGCTGTATGCACAGCTTCTAACATATCTGCTTGTTTAGCAAATTCCCCCAACTTTTGGTAGTCAGAGAAAAAACCTCAAGGCTGTTATGCAAAGACTACAGAAGGTGATGAGGACTTCCTTACTGTATCATCCTTCAGAATAGCCCAGATTCCAACACCGGGCATGGTTCCTTCAAATCTGTTCAGGCAATATAAAACTCAATTTTATGACAACCTACTCTCTTCAATATAAAAAAGAAAAAATGTTATTCTGACTCCTTGGGCTGTTGTTCTGTTAATTTAACATGTAAACAGTTTTTTTAAATTATCAGAGGCAATTTTTTTGGTTTTTTTTTTTAAGGAACAGGAATTTGTATATAAACCCTAATGATAAGTCTGTTATTTATCTAGAGTATTAGGAATAAGAACTGCTATCTTATTTTAATTCCAAGATACATTTTTAAACTGTAAATTCTGAAGATATCTGTTTTAAAACATTATTGCAATTTTTTTTGGCTAATTTTTTTTTTTTTTTTAAGAAAATAACTAACATATTAGTAAGACTTCTGATATCTTCAGCTTTTGCTAGACACTAATAATAGTGCCTAAAGCATCATTTATTGGTGTCGTGGTTTAACCCCAGCCAGCAACTAAGTACCACGCAGCCGCTCACTCACTTCCCCCATCCAGTGGGATGGGGGAGGAAATCGGGAGAAAAAAGTAAAACTCCTGGGTTGACATAAGAACGGTTTAATAGAACAGAAAAGAAGAAACTATAATGATAATGATAACACTAATAAAATGACAACAGTAGTAATAAAAGGATTGGAATGTACAAATGATGCACAGGGCAATAGCTCACCACCCGCCGACCGACACCCCGCCAGTCCCCGAGCGGCGATTCCCTGCCCCCCACTTCCCAGTTCCTAAACTAGATAGGACGTCACATGGTACGGAATACATCGTTGGCCAGTTTGGGTCAGGTGCCCTGGTTGTGTCCTGTGCCAACTTCTTGTGCCCTGGCTGGGCATGAGAAGCTGGAAAATCCTTGACTATAGTCTAAACAATACTGAGCAACAACTGAAAACATCAGTGTGTTATCAACATTCTTCGCATACTGAACCCAAAACATAGCACCGTACCAGCTACTAGGAAGACAGTTAGCTCTATCCCAGCTGAAACCAGGACAGTATCCACCCCTTATTCTATACCATTGACGTCATGCTCAGTTCCCATACCTTTAGTTACATCCTGATTAATCATCACCACCTTTCCAGTCCTTTGAGACATATGAACAATGAGATATATATATATACACACACAGAGATATTATTCCTTCAGTTCATGAGTTATGTTCATAAAACATTTGTTGAGTTCAATTAGTTTCCGACTCTGGGCTCCATCTGTCATACCAGTCTGTCTGGGCAGGAGGAATGGTGCAAAGTCCTCTCAGTCGGTAGAGCAGAATTGGGCTTCAGTGCGGTGTGACGAGCAGCTGACATTTGACGCAGCAGGAGGATGGTGTGCACCGTTGGATTGTTGCATGCTGGAGTCAGTTCTGGTTCCATCACTGCTGCGTTTTGCTCAGTTTTATCGCAGTTCTTTCTTGCTTGATCCAAGTGATTCTTACTATAGTACTATGGGTATAGCATATAACAATTATAGTAATGATAACATACAGTAGCAGGGTTATATAGCAACTAATAACATATAGTTTAATTTTGGCTATTTTCACCTAAAATCAAATCCCCTTGAGGCACACATCGGGCTTCTCCATCTTTTCGCATCACCCACCAAGTGCACCCAGGCCCTTGAGCAAAAGTAATCCCACGAATGGGTTTACCTTTGCCTGAGGCAGGAGTAACCCAGACTGTCTTCCCTAACATATTTTTTCATGTGCACTACAGGGACTTTATCCCCTTCTACAGTATGTAAAAATTCTGATTGGGCAGGGCCACTCCGATTGGCAGATCCTCTGGTGTTGACTAATCAGGTGGCTTTTCCTAAATGTGTATCCCAATGTTTGAAAGTTCCACCCCCCATTGCTCTCAATGTAGTCTTTAACAGTCCATTGTATTGCTCGATTTTCCCAGAAGCTGGTGCATGATAGGGAATATGATACATCCACTCAATGCCATGCTGTTTGGCCCAGGTGTCTATGAGGTTGTTTCGGAAATGAGTCCCGTTGTCTGACTCAATTCTTTCTGGGGTGCCGTGTCGTCACACGACCTGCTTCTCAAGGCCCAGGACAGTGTTCCGGGCAGTGGCATGGGGTACAGAATATGTTTCCAGCCATCCGGTGGTTGCTTCCACCATTGTCAGTACATAGCGCTTGCCTTGGCGAGTTTGTGGGAGGGTGATATAGTCAATCTGCCAGCCTTCCCCAAATTTATATTTCAGCCATCGCCCTCCATACCACAGGGGCTTTAACTGCCTGGCTTGCTTAATTGCAGCACATGTTTCACATTCATGGATAACCTGCGCGATAGTGTTCATGGTCAGGTCCACCCCTCAATCTCGAGCCCATCTCTATGTTGCATCTCTTCCCTGATGGCCTGAAGTATCATGGGCCCACCGAGCCATAAATAGCTCACCCTTATGTTGCCAGTCCAGGTCCACCTGAGACACTTCAGTCTTGGCGGCCTGATCCACCTGTTCGTTGTTTCGATGTTCCTCAGTGGCCCGACCCTTGGGTACGTGAGCATCTACGTGACGTACTTTTACAACCAGATTCTCTAGCTGGGACGCAATATCTTGCCAGAGTGTGGCAGCCCAAATGGGTTTACCTCTGCGCTGCCAGTTGCCCTTCTTCCATTGCTGTAGCCACCCCCACAGGGCATTTGCCACCATCCATGAGTCAGTATAGAGATAGAGCACTGGCCACTTTTCTCTTTCAGCAATGTCTAACGCTAGCTGGATGGCTTTCACCTCTGCAAACTGACTCGATTCACCTTCTCCTTCAGCAGTTTCTGCGACTAGTCGTGTAGGACTCCATACAGCAGCCTTCCACCTTCGATGCTTTCCCACAATGCGACAGGACCCATCAGTGAACAGGGCATATTGCCTCTTGTTTTCTGGCAGTTTATTATACAGTGGGGCTTCTTCAGCACGTGCCAGCTCCTCCTCTGGTGACATTCCAAAATCTTTGCCTTCTGGCCAGTCCGTGATCACTTCTAACATTCCTGGGAGACTGGGGTTTCCTATGCGAGCTCGCTGTGTGATCAGTGCGATCCACTTACTCCACGTGGCGTCAGTCGCGTGATGTGTAGAGGAAACTTTCCCTTTGAACATCCAGCCCAGCACTGGCAGTCGGGGTGCTAAGAAGAGCTGTGTTTCAGTACCAACCACTTCTGAGGCGGCTCGAACTCCTTCATATACTGCCAAGATCTCTTTTTCAGTTGGAGTATAGCGAGCCTCAGGTCCTCGATATCCCTGACTCCAAAACCCCAGAGGTCGGCCTTGGGTCTCCCCAGGTGCTTTCTGCCAAAGGCTTCAGGCAGGGCCATTCTCCCCAGCCACAGTGTAGAGCACATTTTTAATATCTTGTCCTGTCCGGACTGGCCCAAGAGCTACAGCGTGAACAATCTTCTGCTTAATCTGTTCAAAGGCTTGTTGTTGCTCAGGCCCCCATTTAAAATCGTTCTTCTTCAGAGTAACTTGGTAGAGAGGGCTTACAATTTGAATGTAATTTTGAATATGCATTCTCCAAAAACCCACAACACCTAAGAAGGCCTGTGTGTCCTTTTTATTAGTTGGGGCAGACATAGCTGCTATTTTGTTAATCACGTCCATTGGGATCTGACGACATCCATCTTGCCATTTGATTCCCAAAAACTGGATCTCCTGTGCAGGTCCCTTGACCTTACTTTCCTTTATGGCAAAACCGGCTTTCAGAAAGATTTGGATTATTTTCTTCCCTTTCTCAAAGACTTCTTCTGCTGTGTTGCCCCATACAATGATGTCATCAATGTATTGCAGGTGTTCTGGAGCTTCACCTTTTTCCAGTGCAGTCTGGATTAGTCCATGGCAAATGGTGGGGCTGTGTTTTCACCCCTGGGGCAATCGATTCCAAGTGTACTGGACGCCCCTCCAAGTAAAGGCAAATTGTGGACGACACTCTGCTGCCAGAGGGATTGAGAAAAATGCATTAGCAATGTCAATGGTGGCATACCACTTGGCTGCCTTTGACTCTAGCTCGTATTGAAGTTCTAGCATATCTGGAACAGCAGCACTCAGCGGTGGGGTAACTTCATTCAGGCCACAATAGTCAACGGTTAATCTCCATTCCCCATTAGACTTCCACACTGGCCATATGGGACTATTAAAGGGTGAGCAAGTTTTGCTGATCACTCCTTGGCTCTCCAGTTGGCGAATCAATTTGTGGATGGGAATCAGAGAGTCTTGGTTGGTGCAATATTGCTGCCGGTGCACCGTCGTGGTAGCAATTGGCACTTGTTGTTCTTCAACCTTCAGCAACGCCACAGTCGGAGGGTCTTGAGAGAGACCAGGCAGGGTAGACAACTGTTCAGTGCCCTCTGTCTCCAAGGCAGCTATACCGAAAGCCCATCGATACCCCTTTGGGTCCTTAAAATACCCCCTCCTGAGATAGTCTATGCCAAGGATACATGGAGCCTCTGGACCAGTCACAATGGGGTGTTTCTGCCATTCATTCCCAGTTAGGCTTACTTCAGCTTCCAATACCGTTAACTCTTGAGATCCCCCTGTCACACCAGAAATACAGATGGATTCTGTCCCTTTATAACTTGATGGTATTAGACTGCACTGTGCACCGGTGTCTACTAGAGCCTTATACTCCTGTGGGTCTGACGTGCCAGGCCATCGAATCCACACAGTCCAATAGACCCGGTTATCCCTTTCCTCCACCTGGCTGGAGGCAGGGCCCCTCTAATTCTGGTCAGAGTATTCAGTATTCATTTCTCGTAGAATTGACTCAGAAGTCCCTTCAAGAGGATCAGAAATAGTCAGCCCTTCTACTCTGTTTGGAAACTGGAGCGACATTTTTCCTGGTAGAATCCCCTTTTGTGGGGGTTTTTCCTCGCAGTTCACGTACCCATGCATTTAGGACCGAGGTAGGTTTTCCGTCCCATTTCCTCATGTCCTCTCCCTGATCACATAGTTAAAACCACAGGGCACCTCGCGGTGTGTACCTTCTATATTCTCTCTCTCGGGCAGAAGACTGCTCACTCGTAATAGCTGAGACATTGGTCCTTTACAGCTGGGGAATAGGACATATCATTTTTGAATTGCTGGAAATCCTCGGACAGCTTCTCCACAGCTGAAATGCAGGCTTGTAGGGAGAAGGAGAGATTTTCTTCATATTGATGCAGTTGGCGAGCCACTTCCTCCACTGTTGGTGCCTCTTCATCCTTCCAGGACATTACTGCCAATGCGTTGGCATAGGACGATGGTGCGCTCCGTACAAACTTCCGCCACATGGGTCGTGTGCATTGGACTTCGTCTGGGTCTTTGGGTAATTGTTGGTTGTCCGGGTCATGATGAATCACCTCTAGCATGGCTAATTCCCTCAGATATTGAATACCTTTTTCCATGGTGGTCCACTTGCTTGATTGACATATAACATCTCCCTTAAAGGGGTACCTTTCCTTCACACTTGACAGGAGTCGCCTCCAGAGGCTGATGGCTTGTGTCCCTCTTCCAAGTGCCTTGTCAATGCCACCTTCCCTGGCAAGTGATCCCAGCTGCTTGGCTTCCCTACCTTCTAATTCCAAGCTATTAGCCCCATTGTCCCAGCATCGGAGGAGCCAGGTGATAATATGCTCACCTACACGGCGGCCAAAATCTTTTCGCAAATCCCGCAGCTCACTCAAGGATAGGGACCGGGTTATTACCTCTGGTTCTGCCTCTTCCTCCGGTTCCCGTGATGACCCTGGTTCACCATTATCCTTTGGTAAGCGAACTGATTTTTTTGTATATTTCCTTTTCTGTACGGGGGCAACCGATACTGGTCCAGGTTGGTCCTCTGGTTCAGTTGCAGTATCGCTCGCCGGGTTCTGGATAACCGCAGTGTCTGTCGCCGAGGTTTGGGTAGCAGCAGTGCTCCTTGCTAGGCCTGGAGGGGCCACAGCGCCCATTGTCGAGGTTTGGGTGGCCGTGGTGCTCATCGTTTCGTTGTTAGGTCTAGAGACTTTCTCTTCCCCTTGAGGGTACTGAGTAATGTCGAACAGGGCTCGATAGGCATGGGCCAGGCCCCAGCACGTTGCAGTGATTTGTATCTCTCTGAGGCTGCCGGGGTGACAGCATACCTTTTCCAAATATTTTACTAGTTCTTCTGGATCCTGCACTTGTTCAGGGGTGAATTTCGAAAACATTGGAGGTGCCCACTTTTCTAGGTACTTGCCCACACACCCTGCCACTCATAATTATCTAGCCTTGGGGCACATCTCTGGGTGATCTTCTTAAATAGCTGTTTAACCTTAAACGAGAGCTGAACCACATTCAGAAGTATACTAATTCCTAGCAGTAGGGCTAGGACCGTGCTAGTCCCAACACCCCAGGAGTATTCAAATTTTCCAAAATTCTCCAACACCATTGTAACTGGAGTAAAGGAGAAAGGAGAGGGGAAGAAGGATACCCCACCCATAGACTGGTTTTCCATGGAGGAAAGGTAAATGGTATAATTATTAATAGTTTCCCACAGGTGGCTCCTGCCGTATAAAGGTGACAATGCTAAGTGCAAATACCGGATTAATCCCACAGCCGATGACTTTATCATACCATAAACCAGTGTTATACCATACATCAAAGCAAAAATCCACCTCCCACGGATGATAGCCAGTAGAAGAGGAACTATATACAGCAAGCGAGGTGATACATAACAAAGCTTTAAAAGCCAGAGCAACAACTCTAAGAACTTATAAATCAACATAATGAACGCTTGGAACAAATTTGTTTTAACAAGCTCTGGTCAGGTTTGTCGTTATCTCAACCCCTCGAGCCCCACGTTGGGCGCCAAAATGGACTGTCGTGGTTTAACCCCAGCCAGCAACTAAGTACCACGCAGCCGCTCACTCACTTCCCCCATCCAGTGGGATGGGGGAGGAAATCGGGAGAAAAAAGTAAAACTCCTGGGTTGACATAAGAACGGTTTAATAGAACAGAAAAGAAGAAACTATAATGATAATGATAACACTAATAAAATGACAACAGTAGTAATAAAAGGATTGGAATGTACAAATGATGCACAGGGCAATTGCTCACCACCCGCCGACCGACACCCCGCCAGTCCCCGAGCGGCGATTCCCTGCCCCCCACTTCCCAGTTCCTAAACTAGATAGGACGTCACATGGTATGGAATACACCATTGACCAGTTTGGGTCAGGTGCCCTGGTTGTGTCCTGTGCCAACTTCTTGTGCCCTGGCTGGGCATGAGAAGCTGGAAAATCCTTGACTTCAGACTAAACACTACTGAGCAACAACTGAAAACATCAGTGTGTTATCAACATTCTTCGCATACTGAACTCAAAACATAGCACTGTACCAGCTACTAGGAAGACAGTTAGCTCTATCCCAGCTGAAACCAGGACAATTGGGAAACACAAAAAAAAATTTAAATTATTTGCAATTTAAATTAAAAGCTATTTGCGAACATTGCCCTTGTGGTGGCTTTTGCACAAGGGTAAGATTCTACTCGTATCTATATGAAATCTCTGAGAACATGAATCTTCTAAACAGTTTGTGTCCTAGGCATCTCAGTTTGTACTGTAGAAATATTCAATCATCCAGCACTGTCTCCTTTACTCTTGTCACAATCTGTGAAAATAGGTATTTCTGGAAATTAAGGGGTGTGTATTGTATACAGTTAAATTCCTCCTTTAATAGGAGACAACAAAGCTGTAATGAAAGCACTGGTAACACTACGTGATTGTGAACCTTTTTTTACAATAAATTAAATTCCAATCTGTACAGAAAGTCACTTCTAATATTAAGACATAGTTTACTGAGTTTTCCCCATCTATTGGGAATCAACGAATTAAGGGTTTATTAGTGCAATGACTTCACTGAGAGTTTTACCAATTCAACGGTTGTCTAAATACCTTGAAATATATGGTATCATGTAGCTAAGTTTTTAAGAGTTTTCATTGTTTAGCTATAATGGTAAACAAATATTTTCTATTATAGTTTTTTTTTCACTTTTCTTGCATTTCACACAGTACCACTGGCAATATATTTAGCATTTTGCCCACTGCACATAATGTATGACAGACTATTTTAAATTTTAGGCCAAAGCAAAATCCATCAGAATGGCTGAATTTAAACTACTACAGAACATCTTACAAACATTTCTTTTATCCATTATTGCTTATGCTAAGCTCTGTAAAACTTAATTTTTGCTAAAATTTGGATCTATACTGAGAGTTTAAAATTTTCCAGTCTCTTTGAAGTGTGAGACAAAGCTTTTAGTTTTCACATTTACACAGAAATTTATCATGCACAGTGAAATGCCATAAATGATTAACGAAGAAATGTCAGCCACATAGAACAGAGATATACAAAGTGTGTGTTTGAGGGAATATTTAACAAATAATGTTTCCTTTAAAAGTAATCTTTTATGCTTTATTCTTTTATTACCACCATCTTGTTCTGCAACATTCCTCATCGCCTTAGACAGAAGGAATCATAGAACCGTACAATCACAGAACAGCCCAGACTGGAAGGGACCTTGAAAGATCATCTGGTCCAAACTTTCATGGGAAAGCGAGCCTAGATGAGGTTATCAAACATCCTGTCCAATCTCTTCCTGAAAAGCTTCTGTGATGGGGACTCTACCATGTCCCTGGGAAGGGTGTTCCACTGACTGTCACAACTCACTGTAAAAAAAAATCTTTCCTATATTGAGTTGAAACCTCTTCCACTGCAACTTGTGCTGTTGCCCTTTGTCTTCTGCATGTGGCTTGTGGTGGAGGAGTGGGCAAAGGAATGAGAGAGAAAGACTCATACATGCTCATCTTAAAGATTTCTCTAGTACCTGGCTTTGGGGAGCACTTTGTTCACCATGCTGACTGAAGACGATCCCATTTCATGCTAACTCTTTTTCTTTCTTTATATACCAGTGTTCTGGCCAGAGAGCCTAAGTGCCTAAAACTTGCTTTTGTATTCAACTCTGAAATGACAGAAACTTAAAAATCTCACCTTTGGTTTGATGACATTTGATGACCTCTTTTTTTCACATAGCAATATATTTTAACACAAATAAGAAAAAAAAATGAGCTGTATTTACAGTATGATCTTGAATATAAATATGTTTCTGTGTTAATATTTTACGGTGTCAATATTTTCAGATAGTTGAACATTCTGGGATATCATGGATATGTGGAATATAATCTTAGTGCCTTTTTACATTTTTATGCATATTGTATTGTATGACATTGACTTTGCTGCCTGTATAGATACTTACATTAAGTTCATGAAACAAAGAACAAGAAGTTTTCTCCCTAGGAAAAAAATGTTACTGGAAAGAAATGCTGACACTGGACATGGATTTACTTTTTGTCACAAATTAGTGGGAGATTTAGCAAAAAAAAAAAAAAAATAAAAAAAAAAAATAAAAAGAGTTTATACAATACCTGTGGGAAGCTTTTAAGAAATTTAGTCTTACCTCAGTTCATAGTTGTCACACGCAAGTCTCCTATGTTGGCTTTGTTTAATAAAAAAAAATTGATTAAGCTGAACTTGAAAAGTAATGGTGTGCTTTGCTTTATTTTTCACAGCTATAATTTCCTCACTGAAAAAACAAGTAGATTATTTACATTTTAGTATAGTTTTTACACCTAGTTTTTCACTTATTTAAATATATTTATAACTGTTACCTTTTTTTCTTCTCATTACCTTTACCAGTGATGTCAACATATGTTCCACTATCATCATGTTGGTAGCTCACCCCTTTCACCACATTAATCTCTGCCCTTATTTCTGCAAAAATGTATATAGCTTTTATGAGAATTTAAAATTATTTCCTAATCTTTCTCCATCCCACTTTAAATATCTTGGTCCTTTCAGAATATCTGTAACATTTTCTATTAGTTTTAGCCATTACAGCCTACGTCATAATACATGGCTCGAGTTAACAGGTTTTTCCATCACATGAAATCATGAAGAAAGGTATATTCTTGCCTCCAGCTGATGCTGTTTTTCAGGATTTCCTCACACCCTAAACTCTTCTGAAAAATACAGA
This sequence comes from Astur gentilis, assembly GCF_929443795.1. NCBI lineage: Eukaryota > Metazoa > Chordata > Aves > Accipitriformes > Accipitridae > Astur > Astur gentilis. The sequence goes on from NC_064892.1 coordinate 14,963,741, forward strand.
GGGATTCGGCTCAAGATTTATATTCACGTGCCCACATTAGAACAAAGTTTCCATTATAGTTAGTAAAGACGTAGTGTGTGATTCAATTGCTCCCACATAGCTTCTGGTGAACTTTGATATGCCTCCTGATATACCCTGACCTCCAGGTGCAAGTCCACCAGAGCACAGGCCTACAGTGTCTCCCGTGTTGTATCTGTCGGCCATGTGTATGTGTCTTGGATACCTCAAATATATTCAAATGGCTATATAATTATGTTTAAACAGCTAACCTGAACTTAAAATTGGTACAAGTAACAGAATCTAAAAATAAATGAAAGGTTCGTCAAAGGTCTATCTACTGTAGAGTGAGCTGAATACTCTATTGAGCATTTTGACTGGATTTCAGTCAGCTGTTTGCTTACAGCTGTTTCTGTGGGTCACTGCATGGACTGGTCCTTATTTCCTGGTTTAATTAGTGTCTCATAGCTTGTGTCCATACTGCTCATGTTTAAGGTCTGACAGGGCTGACTATTTGGTTCCACAAACCACAATGTTTGCAGTAAGACTTGGAGTTGATAATTCTCCTGCAGACTTCGTCTAGAGAGTAGCTTGCCTAACACATTATACGCTTATATCCTTCATGCCATATCACTGTCTGCATTCTTGTGAGGACCACAATGGAAAACCTTTTATGGCTTTGTTAATTTTTAAAAGGAACTATTTAGCGCTGTATTCAAATGCTTCAGTCTAAAGCCACTTCCTCACAGTTCGGTAGGTGTCTTGCGGTAACTAATCTTCTTTTCTGCCTTTGGAAAAAAAACAGGACAACTCTGAGCCTTATTTGGTCAGTGTTTTAACAACTGCTATGGTTCTTTAAGACTTAATATTTCCTGTTAACATTCTGAAGACAATGAGATAGCTGCCTTGAAAGCCCACCATATTTATGCTTTTATATCATGAAACTAAATTTATGTTTTGCACAAAACTGCATTGAAAACATTCTGGAAGTCTACGTTAGGCATGGGAAATGAGATATGGTATCTGTTACAGTTCTGTCTTCATTACAGATTGGAGTATTCCTTAAATCTACCCATTTACAAAAAACACTCCTCTGTTTTGTCTAGGCAGGGGTATTGACCTGCCCTAGAAGGAAATCCAAGTGCAACCTGATGTAAGTGGGTGACTGGTAGAACAGGAGCATGAAGAAAAGCATGGTGTGATCCAGACTGACGCTGTGTAGGTATCCACTGGGGCAGGAAAGGAACAGGAAAAGAGAGTACTCAAGTGACCTGCCTAACTGCTAAAGCTGAGTAAGCAACGAATAATTTCTTCATCTTTGAAATTGAAGTGAACATAAAGGTCCAATCTTCATCATTTTTCTGTTACTTAAAATACTTGTCAGTTTGGAAAATGAGAAATCTCACGATATTTTCGTTACTTTATTTTATTTTTCCCTCAAAGAAATCTTGACATATTACAAGAATTAAGATGTTTGAGAAACCTCCTATGAACGTTACTTGAATGTGCTGATTGTTATAAATACTTACTGTTCAAAATGGATTTCTTTCTTTTCCTTTCAGCTGTCAAAATCAGACAGCTACCCGTAATAAAGTCCAGTTATGATCACATAAATTTGGGATGTCGATGAACAGCAGCACGAGGATTTAAAGTCACTCCTATCATAAGCCAATTAAGCGTCTCCATTACCAGTCTAATGGTTAGTTTCTTGGTTACTGAAAAATTTTAAACAGGCTTGGTTTCATCAAGGCTATGCCGAATCAGATTTTTTTTTATATTTTAGTCCATTTTATGCTACAGGGGAAAAACAAATTCCTATCCACCTTTGTTCAAGAGGTAGTGCTTTAACATCGTGCATTTCAATTTTTTCTTAATCTTTTATTTCTCAGCACTTTCTTTTCTACATGACTTAAATGTCTGTATTAATTAATTCACTGCTTCTCATGCACTCTTAGACTTTAAAAAAAAATATTGTTTTTTTTAATGTACGATGGCAAAGCAGGCACACGTGACCTTAGTGAAGCACATCAAGGTTGGTTGAAATCTTGATAAACCTCAAGCTATAGCAAGTTTTGTATATCTTTTTCAGAATTTGGTTTTGTTCCTCAAACAGTTCTCTTTCAAAATCAGTTTCTTTCTTACCTAATTCCAATTAACTTCCTTAATTTTAGGCACCAATAAAAAGCATAGGGGACAATAAAATAATGAAGACAGTGTCATAACAAAAAAAGAAAATTTATTTTATTTCTAATATGAAATTAACAGTATATATCTGAAAATGAAACTTTCCTTTCAGAAGTAGTAAGAATTCAAACATTGGTTTTGACAAATGTGTGTATATAGGCCAACATATGTGCATGAAGCAGATCTTGAACATAACAAAGAGCTGATTTTTCCTCCCCATAGCAGAATATATCTATTCATTATGCAGTGCTCCTTCTTTTTGCCTCATAGCTAGACCTTCTATATTAAAAAAAAAAAAAAAAAAAAAAAAAAAACAAGGGGAAAAAAAAAAAAAAAAAAAGAAAGAAAAAGACCTCTGTCCCTTGACATTCTGAAAAGAACATGCAAAAGCTTATAATGTTCAGAACAAACTCCTGCCACATTATTTTGAAGTTGTATGTCTTGGAGTTGCTAGCCTTACACAAATAATATTCAGAAGTATCTAAATTGCTAATGGATTGAATATCTTCATTGTAAATTAAATGAGCTTTTGAATTATTGTATGATTCATTTTGTTAGCTATAAATATACTTGGCTGCTTTTTTTAAAAAACAAAGACTACAGTGTACTCATTGAACTAACAATGGAAAGACAAAATTAATTTTTAGCCCTGTTATGTTTTAGGAAAAGCACTTACTATAATTTTAAGTGTGTTTTACTCAAATAGTAATACAAACATTACAAATATATTTAAGGTATAATTAGAGATACATTTAAGATTCTCCTCTTTTTTAATCCTTTCTAATTTAGATAAAATAGCATGAATATCAAGATAGCTTGTGAAAATATCTACTGACTATCTACTGATATTACTTATTTTTTTTTTTCTTTTTTTTGGGAGGTGTCCTTATTTTACAGCCATCAAGGTGTCAACTGCATGACTGCAAACTCTTGTATTTTCTTCTCATGCCTCTTCGGAAAGCAAGATGATTGTGCACCTTATAATTATTACCTAGCTTTCTAGACAACAAATAAAATCTGAAACCTGAAGAAAAGACAAAGTGTAATCCACATAAAGTTATAATTTTTTCTTTTCTTTTTTTTCTTTATAGAAGGTCTGACTATAAGGCAAAAAGAAGGAACACTGCATAATGAATAGATATATTCTGTCTATGGGGAGAAAAAATCAGCTCTTCTTTCCATTTCTAATTACAAAATGTTCTTTTGCTACTGGCTTTTCTATTAAATTTTTACAACAGTCAGTTGACACACAACCTGTAGTACATATTTACATGTAGTAAACACTTCAGATTATGCAGAATTTACCAGTCTGAGGTACAGAGTCTAACAATTGTTAATTAAGGTGTCATCTCTTTAGGAATGTAAGTGAATTGCAAATGCGGATTTAAAAGCTGGAAACAGTTCTTTTGGCTGAATGAATTCTTGCTCTAAGTTTTGTTCATTGACACATATTGAATGAGCTCCTGTGTTATAACCCTGTAGACATATTTCAGTATGTATTTATTATCTACACTGACCCAAACAGCTAGGCATCAAGATAAAATTTTCAAATTATAGAAATTAGCTGCAAAAATTTGAAAAATATTTAGAAAAGAAGTAGCAGTCTTGTTTAAGATGGTATGTAGCATGGTGAGGCAGCTTTTTGCTGCCCACACGCATAAAGTCTCCCTCCTCCGCCCATATACATTTTTATCTTATTTGGTCATCAATCCTACATGTGTCTGAAAGACAGAAAAGAAGTTCTGTAAAAATTCACCTAGTGCATTTGAGGTTAGAGCTCTGCTAAGTATTGAGCTGAACAAAGCTGAAGTCTTTTTAGATATAGAACTTCAGATTCTCATGGTACTGTTAGAGATATTCATCTAACTCTAGACAACCCTGGCTACTCAGCAGTGGTAGGGTTTGTGCTCTACACCTCCTGTACCACCTGCATCCCAGCTTTACCCTGGGGGAACTGCCATATTCTGTTCCAACTTCATCCCTTCCCTACTTATCATAAGAGGGAAATTTCTAGGCCATAGTCTTGAATGGCATATATGACAGGATTAGGTGACATTATATGGCTGCTCAAGAGATGAGGCATGCAGGACATTTTTTGGCAGAAGACCTAATGGCTGTGTTTTAAGTATGCATTGTGCCTATGTACCAGACCCAGCTACAGACAGCCCAAGAGGCTTGCCTGTGATGTTCCTGAATCTGATTACAGTTTGTATGCCAACTGTAATATTCATTGCCTGCCACATATCTTTTCTCTCCTTATCATCTGCCTTATAGCATTAGGGCACTGCCTCCTTTCCATTCCAGGTCTTTGTAGTTTTTCAGCAGATTGGGTATCTACTGATCAACAAAATAAAATAGCTAAGAAAAACCAATATGGTCATGGAAGCATGCTGCAATCAGGGGTGACATGCTGCAAGAAGGCACGTTTCAAAACAATGGTCCAGAAACTGGGTGTCTACTAGTATGTCATCCCATGCATTTGTCCTTTCAACCTTAAAACACATGATGACGTCAGATGATGGCCAGAAACATGAGCTTTATGAAATTGGGCAAACCTAAAGACAGTTTTATAAATTTGTAATTCAGGGAGAGAAGGAGACAGAAAAAGAAAGTCACTAGGCCAGAAGGATCCAGGCAGGTAATATGGGCTTTAGAGATAGATCTGTGCTGCAGCTCACAGCATGTGCTAGTTTGTGACAGACATTTATCCATGTATATGAGAGGTAACAGTCTTCAGAACACGAGGAACTTCCCCAAATTCCTTTCATGGCACCAAGCAGAAATACAATTCTACCTTACAAATTTTTCCCTCAGCATCACGTTTATAATTCTTTCCTACCAGTTATTCCGAGATGTAATTTGTCACAAAGGAACTTAGAGGACATAAGGAAAGGGCAAGACAGTTGTGCTCCATCAGATTTGCATGAATCAAAAGGGAAGAATCAGAACATTTGTGATGCATCACCCGAAAAACAGGATCACTGACTTTTTAAAAATCTGAAATATGTAGAATATATTTTAAAGGAACGGGTAAGGCTAGATGAGATAAAAAAATGTGATGGGAAGATGGTGGAAGGGGAAACAGGAGGAAAAGACTGGATATTCAATCTCAGCAGAACACAAGAGCTACCACCCCTGACAGGCAGGGTGCCACCAGTCATCTGCTCTAGATAACATGGTAACTCCCAGCTCTTGCTGGTTTTCTGCAAGCAATATGGAAGGGGTTGCTCACATTGCAGCAAGCTACCACTGATCATGGTACTGGCAGATGGTTAACACAGCTGGTATCAGAAGATATCTGACAACAAACTATCAAACAAGTTCAAAAAACCCCCAATATTGTTCAGAACATCATTTTTAATGAAAAATATTACACTATGGCTCTCTTCAAAATAAGTGAGTCAGCAGACAGATCTTCAATGTAACAAGTGTTATTTCTATCAATTTAAATTTTTGATCACAAAGTGTCTCTGCATTTTTTATTGTATGGTTTCTTTACTATGTGTAAAACCTGTTATGCGGTTCTGACAATTAATTTCAAGTGTTTACACCCAAGAAAAATAAACAAAGGGAATGTACGTGTGTGTGTGTTATTTATTTTACTATTTCTTTAGGTAGACATATATTACTTCTGGTAATAGGTAGAGAGGAGTGAAAAGCACTTGTGAAAAGCAGTAAAGAAGGATCAAACAGCACTGCTTGAAAGGTAATTATTCAGATATAAGCAAATTTTTGATGAAAAGTAGCGATATTCCCCATGAGTTCTATATTTATTGGATTGAACTAATCTCAGCACAAAGATATGTTTGCGGTGTAATACATAGAACTTTCTATCCAAATTGTATTTTAGATAACAGGATTCACACCATTAATCTATTCACACCACTAGTTATTTCAATGATATTATTTTAAGAATATCATGAGCTTTATGCCAGAAGATTCTGTTAGTTACAATTCTTTTAAAAAAATCAACAGGGACAAAAAATGTTCATTTGAAAACTATCTCTCTGGACATTTTTTTATAAATCTGTCATTTTATAGTGATGATATATATTTACAGTGATGACATCATGTTTTCAGTCAATTGCAACTTGCCAAATTTAACTGCTTAAACTAAAAACTACCTCAGAACATGTCTGCATTTTGATACAACTTTTGAAGGTTACCTGTTTGTTCAACTTCCAGCCAAAACTACATAAATCATTTTAACAGGAAAGTTCTCTATTGAGGAAACATAAAAGCATTATTTAGTCTTCACTTACATGATCGTATGGGGTTTTTTTGCAAAGGTCTTCTGACACCTGAATCGTCAGAATAACCAAAAGCAGGAGTGGGTTGTTTTCCCCTGTGTGAACTGGTAAAAGGGAGATAAGGCATAAAACAAATCAGTGACTGGTATTTTTTAATCAGCAAATTTGAATGCTTGACTTTTTTTGGAAGTCAACAGAGCAGCAAAAAAAAGAACCAAGAAACCATTTTTGGACGCAGATTCTACTCAAATTTTAAATATTATATGGGGTAATTACAGTTTTGAAGAAACGTATTCAAAATAGCATTACAGTAAGTCCAAAGTGTCTGTTTCCCTCAGGACACAAATAAATGAAATCTGAGCCTCAACGTGCTACAGTCAGATAGTGCAGTCTTTCTTCCCAAGAAGCTGTGGACTTCATAAACACAATTCACAACCTCCCTTCTCTGTGAGACAAGCACACACTACACAGGCCTGAGGGGAAGGGGTGGGCAGAGGCTTCTGTTGACGCCTCGTACGGAAAGTATTACAGGCTGACAGGTCCTCCTGAGAAGAATGCATGTGGTTTTTCCCCCTGCTTGGGGGTGCCACTTCATAGCATAGGGTGCCACTTCACGACCTCAGCCATAATCTGTGAGGGCAGGAGGGCCAGGAGCTACTCAGAGTCAGGCTGATAATGATTTTAAGAGGAACATTGCCTTGGCTTCCAGACTAGCTTAGGCAAAATGAAGGGTTTAGGGATTTATTTTCTGGAATCTTTCTCAAAAACTCAAGTGACTGAGGTATAGGTTAGTGTGTGATTTTGCCTTCTTAATTTTGAATTAGCAGATGACCAGTTTATGTATTCATTGAGTCTGTTTTCCCAAATCAAAGGGAATTGCTCGTCCATTTCTCCTATGGGCCCTAAGGTCAGTGGTTTAGAAGGTCTGCTGGCAGTAGCAACTTAAATATAAATCCACATTCCTTAGTATGTTTGAATAATAAAATAAAGGAACAAAAGTGATGTAGAGGTTTACTCCTGGCTCTGTTTATGAGAAATTTAGTCTAATTTTAGTCTTCAATGTACTCAGCAGAAAAGTATCTGTAGTTTTAATACAGAAAGAATCGGCCCTGCTCTTAGTAAAGACTGCGGAAAAATTCCTCTTCATCTATAAGTTATACATTAATTTATAAGCTTTGACTTTAATTTTTGTTACCATTCTTTAGTGGCATTTGCAGTTATTTTGACTTGTAGCATCATTGTATATAATAAGTGCCTATAACTGAATGGTAAAATATTCATAAATTTAGATGAATGTAGCAGGTGTATAGTGAGCAGTTCTATTGATTATTCTTTTTTTTAATTTAAGATTATGAATTTTCAGCACTTGCCTTGGCTTATAATTAATGGTCTTATTAAAATAAAACTACAGGTAGTCAGCAGCTGGTACATTCAGTTTACAGGATATCAGATTTTTCCAAAACAAATGATTCAATACTAATGCAAATCTCATTTTGCTAATACTGAAATTATAACATGCCTGGAACCAAAAATTACAGTTGAAAAAACTGCATTTGAAACTACTTAAAATCGTAAGTCTCGTTAAAAACGGCTTTTTAAGCTGCAGTTTAATTTAACAAGTAACACCGCTTCTATCAGCCAAATAGTTTGGGCATTGTTAAGAGGTATTCTTTGCCCAAGGTAATTGTTATTTGGCTAATGATCTATTTGGAAGCTATTGTAAGTTGAGCAGAAAGTAATTGGCATAATGAAGAAAATAATTTTCTTGCAAATCAGACATCACAAATGGTAGCCTAGGGCCCTAGACGTGAAAACTCTCATTTATGTATGTGCTTAATTTACACATGAGTAATCCAGCTCCAAAGGCAAGGCTATCTGCTTGCTTTTGTTTGTTTTGCTTTTTCGACTACTCATTACTTGTGTCTTATATGGAATAAATACTGGTGATTTCCTTGTCCTCAGTGGATTTTAAAGCTACATCCAAAAGAGAGAATATGAGAGTGTAGTCTATTTTCAGAAAAGCTATGTGTGCTCCAGTCATGGTCAGGCTCCATACTGTGGGGAGGACATGAGTCCCCCACTCTCCAAACCTCAGAGGCTGTGGGTTGGACTGTAGCCTCAGAAGGTTCCTTCAAACAAAGGCAAGTGAAACAACTATTATTTTTTTTTTTTTTAAAAAAAAAGCTTATAAAGAGATCAGCCTGCAGTTTTGAAGATTTGGGGAAAATCTGTAATCTGTAGGGTGTGACTGTTGCTCTGGTTAGAGTAAACAACTTTTTTGGAGTAGGAAGGTCTTACCATTTCCTAGAGATAGTCAAAGCTACTTTACTTTAATCCCCTCTAGAAATTACTTCTGCAACTTGACTTTCAGGCTGATTTTTTTTTTTTTTTTTTTAATTCTTCCCATCATTATTTTTACACTATATAATTTTAATATGTATACTTTATACACACACACACACGTACTCACAGATACACAGGAACATACACGTGCAAGTTATCAGATATCCAATAATTAAATGTCTGTGTGAATAAGAACATATTGATTGCTGAATTAATAAATATGAGGAATTAAATACTGTTGCTAAGATTAGCAAAGATAAAGTGTAATGAATTTAATTTTGAAGATGGACACTGATTACACAGAAAGAAAAAAAAGGATTAAAGTGTTTCACAAAAATCAATAAGATTGATTAAATTCTATATGTCTCTCTGTTTTAAGTGCCCATGAGTGGACACTTCAAACAACCTACAAGCTATATATTTTAAGAATAAAAAATTTTAAAAAATTTTATCCCTGACTATGATCAGAAGACATTTTTTTCTATGTCTTTGGATGATTTCACTTTCCTTAAATCAGGTGTTTTTTGCTAAAAGCTATGTGAATAGGACTGTTTTTAAGACTTGGCAATATTCTCTGTAACATACATTTTTGTGGAGGAAAAAAAAAAGACTTACTCTGTTTTCTTAAAGACATTAAACATAGAAAAAGAAAATACTTGTTTAAAAATTGGAAAACATACAAAATTGCAGTTTAAAAAATTAATTAAGAGTATTGGAGGAAATAAAGATATAAGACAAGCCAAATAATTTCATAGAGTTTTAAAGAATATAATGAGAAAATTAGATGAACAACTTATACCTTTAAGTGTGTAGTTTTGAAAATCTGTCAAGGTAGCCATCTGATAGAACTGATCCTAGAATAAATAGCGTAAAGACTGTCTCTCTTTTGGTTTCAGAAAGATTTAAAGGAAGTAAATTATGAGTGCAAATTTTTTTCTTCTACTAGACAAAGTGCTGTGCATCAATGGGAAGCCATGAAGCAGTGCAAGTGCAGCAGTGACCTGACCTGAGCTGGCTTTGGTGCCCAATAACCACCCAACACACCACCTCTCCTGTCCTGAGTGACCACCGTAACAGATGGGGCCCAAAGTCATGGACTAAATGAACTCAGTGGACATTTTGTGGACATTTCTGGACATTTTACAGGCCTTTTACAAGGGTGGTCCATAAACTAAGATATCTGTTTATTATATCAAAAGATGGTAAAGCGGGGGTGGTTAATGAGGGTGTATTGGATAGTGTGGGACCTGAGCATGACGTAATTGGTATGGTGTAAGGGGTGAAAACGGTACTAGTTTGGGCTGGGATATATTTCTTTATAGTAGCTTGTATAGTGCTATAGTTTGCATTTGTAATGAAAACAGTGTTGATAACACAGGGATGTTTTTGTTACGGCTGAGCAGGGCTTACACAGGGTCAAGGCCTTTTCTGCTCCTCAGACCACCCCACCAGCGAGGAGGCTGGGGGGGCACAAAGAGTTGGGAGGGGACACAGCTGGGACAGCTGACCCCAACTGACCAAAACGATATCCCAGACCATATGATGTCATGCTCAGCAATAAAAGCTGGGGGGAAGAAGGAGGAAAGGGGGTGTCCTGGTTTCAGCTGGAATAGAGTTAATTTTCTTTCTAGTAGCTGGTACAGTGCCGTTTTGGATTCAGTGTGAGAAGAACGTTGATAACACACTGACATTTTCAGTTGTTGCTAAGAAGGGTTTAGACTAAAGTCAAGGATTTTTCAGCTTCTCATGCCCAGCCAGCAAGAAGGCTGGAGGGGCACAAGAAGTTGGGAGGGGACACAGCCAGGACAGCTGACCCCAACTGGCCAAAGGGGTATTCCATACCATGTGACGTCATGCCCAGTATATAAACTGGGGGGAGTTGGCCAGGAGGGGAAGACTGCTGCTCAGGGACTGTCTAAGCATCAGTCAGTGGGTGGTGAGCAATTGCATTGTGTGTCACTTGTTTTGTACATTCCGATCCTTTTATTATTGTTGTCATTTTATTATTGTTATTACCATCATTATTAGTTTCTTCCTTTCTGTCCTACTAAGCTGTTCTTATCTCAACCCATGGGTTATACTTTTTTTCTCCGATTGTCTCCCCCATCCCACTGGATGGGGGGGGAATGAGTGAGCATCTGCGTGGTGCTCGGTTGCTGTCTGGGGTTAAACCATGACAGCATGGCCAGACATAATATTTTACAAGCACACTTACTAGGCCCACCTTGTAAATCCAGCCAAAATATAATAGAAAAAACTGTTGTAGGACAGAAGCAGGGCAATAATGTGCCCTTTCTACACAGATAGTTTGGAATTTAGAGGTAGTATCTTCTTTTCAAAAACAAACTAGAAAGTTAAAAAACCCTGGTATTCTACAACGTTTGCAAATGCTATAAATAACTATAAACCTGTGAAATAAAACCTCTTCCTACCTACTCTTGCACAAATGAATTTGTAGACCTGGCCACATGGTGCATAACCTGAACTATTGAAAGTGACTTATGTATTCTTAGTAGCTTAATACTTTCCTACAAATTCTGGCTATTATTGTTATTGATATTTATAAAGCATCCTGAATGTAGAGGATGTTCAACAAGAAAAATTATTTGATGCCACGCTTAACATAGCATTATTGAAAACACACAATATTGACTGTATGTAAATGTTTATATATATATATATATATAACAATTTTTACTATATATATTTATACATTTTTACTGTTTCATGTGTACTATCTATTTGTTGCCTGGTAAGAGGCAAAATGTTCATTAGAAGGGTGAAAAACTTAGCAAAGATAGCATCAGGAGATATTATTTGAACATTAAAGTGCAAGTCCATTACTAAGTCCAAAACAGAGGAGGGAAAGTAGTGGTACATTTTTAAATACAGCTTTTTAATGTGACCACAATGCTTGATAGTCATTCAAATAAGGTTTCATCTCCCCCTAGTGGAAGGAGCTCTGTGGGATCAACACCCCATTTCCTCCATATTTCTCTATTTCTGCATAAAACTTTGTGGCTGGATTAGGCTTCTATAGAACAGACGTTAAAGCCCATTGGATCAGATATAATTTCTCACAGTAGTGCATACCATTATCCTTTCCTCAGTAAAGCTTTACCAAATAGTAATAAGATTAAACAGACATTTTTTTTTCAGATAATTAACAGTTTAAATGACTGCATGAAAAGAGGAAGTTCTCTTTATCTACAGGCAGTTTATTTGTATTATTTCAAACTACCTTTTTAACATTATTTTTAATTACCTCTCTTTCAGAATAGTGGGGCAGCATATCAGTTTTTTATGTTAGGTTATTAAAAAGGGCTTAATGCCTAATTCCATATTACACAGGATTCCTATGGAATAGCTCTTTCCCTTTTCTCTTTCCCTAAAAAATAATGTTTGAGAAGTCATTTGTAAACCTCCCATAAATTGTTACACAGTCTGTGTAAGGAATACACAGTTTAACTTCCAAAATCAAGGGAGTTGGGTTATGCTGAGAAACCTTTAAATCTTTTGTCTGTAAATTTTAGAATCCTTTTGCATGATTCTTACACTGGTAAAGTGAAGAACAACAGAGTATTAGTCTGAACAAGCTAGATACACTAGAGTGACAATAAGCTCCTTTACGAAGCTATCTGTCTGAGAAGTTATTTAATAACACAGTTGGACAAGAAAGAATTGCTGTCAGACTACTTTTCAAATATTCTGTTGTATACTGGAACTAACAAGTACCTAAATTTTGACATTAAATTTATATTAGGTTATTTTCTTCTCTTGGAAAAAGTTAAATGCTCATCTTAAGCAAGGATTGATTTTCATTACATATTGGCTTTAAACAAATGTTTTAAGCATACATTTAAATATCTTCTGGAGTTAAGTCTATTGTTTAAAAAGTTATTAAATAAGGAGATTGTCACAGCTAATCAACCACGTCATAAGAAGTTTCAGGCAATATCATAACAAGAGTTAGTTACAGGTTTTGGATATATATTTTTAAAAGTTGTAGAAATGTGATCTTTCTGCACAGTATGATGAACAGCTTTTTAAGACTGCTGCCCTGGATTCATCTTTCATAGTACAGGTACCTAAATTACTTAGCTTAGTCACCTGGTTTATTTATGGAGTCCATAGAAGGAGGTTGGCATGTTTCAGTTCAGGCATAGCCAGCTTAATTGAGATTTTAGTTATTCTCTGGTAATGTTCACTTTCTCTTCTTGTACAGAAATCATAAATTTGGAATGCCTATCAAGGTGCCTTAAGATAGGTGAGGCTAATAAAAGTAATGACTAACTAGATAAGGAGTCAAGGAGACTTTCTCCATGTTGGTCCAGAGGGAATCTTGAGGGTTTTCTTGTTTATCTCTACACAGGACAGGGATTAATTGCAACAATTATGTAGTCATACCTCATTTAACTAAATAATTTCCATGGCTAGGGCTTTAAACTTAGCATCTCATCCTTTTCTCCTGTTCTCAAAGCCACTACTGTACTGAGAACTGAAATGGCACTGTCTTAACTTGAAATGGTACTGCTACACATAGGAATAGCCAGATGACAGTTCATAAACCATGATATATTGAAGACTGGATTTTACTTTTAAAATAAATAAATAAATAAAGATAAAGAAATAATTGTATTTAACTTTGAAGTTGACCCTGCTTTGAATAGCCTGAAACAGATGCCCCCAGTGCTCCCTTCTGATGACTGTGGAATCTCTGATTCAGTTTCTCATTTATTTGTTTTTGTATATGCATAGGTTCAGCTAGTAGCTGAACTGAATAAATACACAACAGAAAACATGTAGAGGCTGAAGTTTGTTTATCCTGGAGGAGAACAACTAAGGGGTGGGAAATCAAAGGAGAGCACTAATTTCATTCTTCAGGGCTCTAATGTCTGGTTATACAGAAAATGGAGTTGGACTTTTCACAGTGGTACACACTGAAAGAACAAGAGGCAGCAGTCACAGGTTGAAGCAGGGGAAAATCTGGCAGCTTATAACAGAAGAAAACTCTTCATGATGAGGTAAAAAAGCGTTGGGAGCTGCTCAAAGAGGTTGAGGAATTTCTATCCCTGGAGCTATTCTGGACTCAAATGGATAGGCCCTGAGCAATCTGACCTGACAGTGATGTTGGTCTTGCTTCTAGTGCGAGTTTCTACTAGATGATCTTCCAACAGCTCTACAGTAGGTGTTCTACAGGTTGAGACAATGTTTCCTTAATTTATTGTTTCTTCCTTTAATACTTTGATTTTGTTGCCATATGTGAAATGAATATAAAAAAGAAAGCTTATGTTTTTTCTCTCATCAGGAATTTCTCTTGTTGATCATTGATTCTTTAATGATGCAATTGTCATGGTCCGAGACCAACTGACTGTGTGGAGAAAAAATGGATTTGGACACCGAAACACATTAATCACAAATGTATGCAATTTTAGAAATTGCATGACTTCCCTGTTCAATGGGAGAGATGGCACAGTCTGGAAGGGAAGTTATACGGGTCAGCATAGTGGTTCCTTACACAGCTTTCCTGTGTGATGGGACAAATCAGGCAGGCCAGGAGGAGAGTTGAGGGCTTAATACAGGGGGACCAGATATGGCTGGTGCAGGGTCATCAGTCCCCCAGTGTCTCTCTGGTTCACGGGTTCCCCCAGAATTCCTTGTTTTCCCTAATTACAGGATTAGATAGAGACTACCACCTTTGTTTCAGATGGTCAAGCTGCATGGTTGCTTTCTGACTTGGTGATGCTGCTTATGGTAGTCAAAAGAAGATGCTTCTGGACATGCTGCCATTCTTGATGATAGGTCGTTTGTATAGTTTGGCTATCTATTTCCTTGAGATCACAAAAACTATTCAAGGTTCATTAGTCGTTCGGAACAAGAGGTTGGTCATATATTGCCTATGTAAACAAGAGCTCAATTAAAGTTAACTGGCTTATGCTAGAGTCTGTGCTAACCAGGCCTAACTCATCCCAACTGCCAAAGTAATTAATAAGCATTACTAAAAATGGCAGCTGTCCATGAGCCTTCTGTGAGTGTGTTCTAAATTCTCTGCCTCCATATAAAGTGAAAATGTTTATAAAATCTTCAGGGATTAATTCTTTCAAGAGTTAATTGCCAAAGGAGTGTGTTGTCTCAGCTGAATACATTGCAAACTACTTGAATTATATTTATATATGGATGATCCTATTTGTACTTGTATGATCTATTAGATACATTATTTTAATTTGGTAAATGAAATTTCTCTATTCACTTAAACCTCCATGAAGACAATGGGGAGATACCCAAAGAACAGTCTGTTTATTTTTCTGTGTTTTAAAAAATTGTGAAGTAAAACTGCTACCTGTAGACTGTGAATTGCTCAGAAAGACATACTGGACAGGAGAGTCCTCCTGACACCTAGTTGCCCACTTGTGCTCTTCCTCCTCTCTGTGTCCTCTCCACCTGACTGTAGTGGACATCTTCTGAGCAGTCTGTCTTGGTGGGCCTGGATGGAAGGTTAATGAACTGCCTGACAAACTAAAGTGTGAGCACCTTGTTAACTCATGTACTTTATTTTCCATCTCTTGCTCAGCTCACTGTTTCAGACTCATCGTTTGCCTCATTCTTAAAAAAGGTCTTGAGCACACCATAGGGCAGTTTAAGGCGAAAGTTTAGCCAAACCCTAAATGTGCACCAGAATTCTTAAAAATAATGGTGATAAAAATATACAGTAATTTTGTTTCTATTAGAAAACTATACAGAAACAGGGAGAGTTCCCAGGCACTGGAACTCAATACACAAACCTGTTAAATTGTTGGAATGTTCCCTGGCACAGTTTAATCTGTGCTAGCCGGTTTCCTCTTAGAAAATTCCAAATCCTCATTTAGGCATAGCATTGACCAGAGGCAATTCATACTAGATATTTCCATGATTTGGAAAGTAAGAAAATTCAACCATAGGAACAACTTTTATCTACCGTTTTGGGGGCTTTGTGAGTTTCGTCATTTTGTGTCTGTTTACCTCATGACACAAACAGAGTTAATTATTAGTACAGTTATAATCCATGAGGACCTGGCACGTGAAAAAAAGTAGCAGGATGGTGCCATGTAACTAGCCAATAGATATTATATAGTGAAAATCTGTACCTGTAAGGTAAGCATGCCCTACAGTGCGTCCTTCAACTCTGGCACAAAGTGTATTTTGCCTCGGTTTCAGCTCCATGTTGTGGGGAACTGTGTTAGCTCACCACTCTGCTGCACATGCAGATTTCCTTCCAGAGGGAGGAAACAAAAAATTACATTCTATCAGGTCTCTTCATGGAGATAATTGGAGCATATTTTCTTTGCAAATGAAATGAGGCCAATGAGTCCAATCTGCCTAGAGCAGGTTGTACTGAAATGTAGATCCAGCCGCAGGGCATGCTGGAGATTTTTGGATGTTAAACTGTGAAAAATAATTGAAAAATTTTCATGAGGTATATAAAGGCCTTAAAGCACCCATATTTCATCACTAAGATTTATATAATGAAAAATCAAAGAAAAATATTCAAATTAGTTAGCAGAAAGGAAGATGTGGAAAATACAGGAATGCATTTGTATAAATCATCCAGACCCAAGGAAAAGAAAATGAACAACATTCAACTAGCTTTGTTTGTTTGCCAATAAAGAAGGGGGCCGAAAACCCAAGAACACTATGTCATTACCTCAGAATTCCTGGGTCAAAGCTTTCACTAATTTAAAATAATAGATATATTATTATATAATAGATATCTATTAAAATAATAGATGATATTTGCTTAATACCTGAAATAGTAATTTGAATCTGTTTAAAAACAGGACACTGTGGTGTGGTTTAACCCCAGACAGCAACCGAGCACCACGCAGACGCTCATTCACTCCCCCCCATCCGGTGGGATGGGGGAGACAATCGGAAAAAAAAAGTGTAACCCATGGGTTGAGATAAGAACAGCTTAGTAGGACAGAATGGAAGAAACTAATAATGATGGTAATAGCAATAATAAAATGACAACAATAATAAAAGGATCAGAATGTACAAAACAAGTGATACACAATGCAATTGCTCACCACCCACTGACTGATGCTTAGACAGTCCCTGAGCAGCAGTCTTCCCCTCCTGGCCAACTCCCCCCAGTTTATATACTGGGCATGATGTCACACGGTATGGAATACCCCTTTGGCCAGCTGGGGTCAGCTGCCCTGGCTGTGTCCCCTCCCAACTTCTTGTGCCCCTCCAGTTTTCTCGCTGACTGGGCATGAGAAGCTGAAAAATCCTTGACTTAGTCTGAACACTACTTGGCAACAACTGAAAATGTCAGTGTGTTATCAACGGTCTTCTCACACTGAATCCAAAACAACACTGTACCAGCTACTAGAAAGAAAATTAACTCTATCTTAGCCGAAGCCAGAACACACCGTTACAACTCATTAATTGGCTGAGATAAAAGTGCTGACTAGCAGGGGTGTTGTAGATCAGAAATGTAGTGCAGTGGCAAAGCTGTATGTGAAAAATGTACCAATATATTGCACATAATGGTTAACTCATGCCGATGTAATTAATCTCATACTTCCAGAAACATTTACATTCATTCTCAGCTATTATGTTCTTAATTATATTCCAGTTCAATGGCTTTTTGGAAAGAAACCTCAGAATTTTGCATAATTAATAAAGTGGATAGTATATACACTGAGAACTTAATTATCCTAAGTGTTAAAAGCTTGTTCAGGTTAGCTCTTATAAGAGTGGATCTTATTTTTCTTTGGCATCACAGGCTGTTTCAAACTTCTTTCAAGGCCTCCATATAATTACCATATTAAAAATTCCCTGTACTTGAAAGTTAGTGATAATTTCATTAAAGCTGAACTACATTAACTACTTTAACACTGAAATATTGTGACTAATATATATATATATGTGTGTGTTTGGATTCTTTCTTATATTTGGAAAACACTTATGTAATTGTATCAGCATTTATATGCATAATATGGCATTAAATGGTGAAAAGTGATGATATTTTAACTTAGCATTTATATGATCTCTTCACTACAGTTAACTATAGTTTATTAGCTAGTTACCCACATGTGCATCTGCATTTCCCTGGGCTTGGAGACTAAGCAGAACAGAATTAATCCAGTTTTATTATGCAAAAGAACAGAATTTTGGTGGCTTGTTTATGAGAAGTACTCTTTCTGTTCTTGTGTAACATATGTTGTAGGAAATATTTTCTACTGACAAGAGAATAAAACAAAAATATTTATAGGTCCATTTGTTTCTCAGATAACCTCTGCATTTGTATAGAGGTTCACTTAAAACAGTAAGTGGGGTTATACAATTTAACTGCTCAGTTTTTAAAAGAAAAGGCTTTGTCCTTCTGTCCTTTGGTAGTTTTCTCACAGTATCATTTTTAACATGAATCAGTGGGAAAGAAGGGAATGTAAATATTATGTTGGTTCATTTTTACTCTAATGGTGTTTAAATTTATCACTGCTCAGAGCAGTAAAAACCTAACAGTAAAACTTCTTCACTGTCAACTGTTGTTATTGATTCAAAAATCATCCATGCTCCAGAATTTATTCACTGTTTTAGCACATGAATAAAATAAAACAAAACAGTGGTAGAATAATGTTCAACATTACTGTGATACAGAGTCACATAATGGGTCAGTAGTTGGAATTGTGGTCACATCAAATTCCAGTTGAAAAAAAAAATGCATCCTATATTTGAATAAAAAGTAAATTCTTCAAAATTTACAAAGAAATAAAAGAAGTGAACTAATTTCAGAAGTTTGTTGAAAGACAAGGTATTCGGGAAATATCGAATAAATCTATTTTTCAATTCCATAAAATTATGCAAAGTTTATAATATAAGCAAAATGAAGACTATAAGAGGGAGTTATGTTACTGAAATATAATGTATATCAGTATACGGTTTATATGTGATTATGATAATAATTTGATATCATGTTAAGTCACGTTAGCATTAGAAGAACACAAATACAATTATTTTTTTTTTTAATGAGACATTGGCTTTTTTTGTACAACTCTTTCCAGTAAGAAAAAAATGTTTGTTTGGGAAATTTTGTTCAGCTGCGTTTTGTTATTTTCATATTATAGTTCTGAATGTTTTAAATGCCTTTTCAAAATTTAACTGTCCAAAAGAAAACATGGAAATTCTAAAAGGTTATTAGTAAGGACATCTGAAATGTAGTTACATTAACTTTCTATATGTTTTTGCCATTGCCGATATTATCATATTGCGTTAAATTGAACTTTTTAGCCAGTAATTCCTGTGACACCACACTAATTTAAAAAAAAACAGAAAAGTCATTATGCTAAGTGAGTAATCACACAGTAAGAGAGAAAACTATCAAGGGTAGTTAATGCTGCAGGGCAAATCTGTTGCTGGGAAAGAAAAGCATACACAGAAGCCAAATACATGATGTGCATTAAACTAAATACTAAAATGGGAGACATGAGAAGTGGATACATTTTCCCTGAAGAAAAATTTCTGCTAGCCTTTGGGTTGATGGAGATTTTGCTTCTTGTCTCTTGAATGCACTGAAATGGTTCTTTCTGACTCGAATCCAACAAAATGACTCTGCAAACTCTGCTCATAAAATTTAGTATGACAGTTATACATCTGCACATCTGTGTGGTCTTATTGTGATTTCACAATCTGCCTACTATTTACTCCTTTTTATAATTCTGCTTTTACAACACTAGATTTTAGGGAGGATGTATTTTCTATTCAATGGAAATGGGTCTGATTTGTTGGGGGGTTTTTTGGTTTTTGGGTTTTGGTTTTTTTCCGGTAAGGATCTTATACATGGCACAGCAGGATTATTTAAGGTACATACAGGGTCAGACTGTATACAAATTCGACATACATAATTTCAGGTTTTGTAGCTCCTTTAAATAAAATAAAATAATAGTAGTAATAAAAAAATTATTGCAGCCATGCTGACACTTTTGCCATGCTACTTTTTCTGTACAATATGTAAGAAAACACAAAACTGAAATAGACATTGTTCCATGTGAAAGGTGTTTATTTCTTTCAGGGTTTTTTGTTTGTTTATCCTAAAAATGTTTGCATCTGTATTCTATGCCTGAATATCTTTTGGTAATATTTCCTTCTCTAATGAAACTTCTTTGGCTGTATTTCTATTTTTCTTGACCAGTACAACAGTCAACATTACAGAATGCGATAGCAGCTTCAGCTCAGGTTAGCTGAAAATAGTAACTTTTGTTTGTTACTGTTGTGGTTTATAATGCTATTTCTGAGATTCCAGCTACATGTCTGCAACTCAGTGGTGAAAGAGGCAAGAATATGCGTATACTATGCAGTATGCTGTACCTTATCAGGAGGATAAGAAGCTATAAAATGTTACATGACTGTGATGGGTTGACCCTGGCTGAACACCAGGTGCCCACCAAAGCCGTTCTATCACTCCCCCATCCTCAGCTGGATAGGGGAGAGAAAAATATAACAAAAGGCTCGCGGGTTGAGATAAGGACAGGAGAGATCATTCACTATTACCGTCACGGGCAAAACAGACTCAATTTGGGAAAATTAACTCAATTTATTACAAATCAACCAGAGCAAGGTAATGAGAAATAAAATGAAAACTCAGAACACCTTCCCACCACCCCTCCCTTCTTCCCGGGCACAACTTCACTCCCAGATTTCACCACCAAGCCCCCCCAGCAGCACAGGGGGACAGGGATGGGGTTTATGGTCATCACACGTTATTTTCTGCTGCTTCACCTCCTCAGGGCGAGGGCTCATCACACTCTTCCCCTGCTCCAGTGTGGGGTCCCACCCACGGGAGACAGTCCTCCACGAACTCCTCCAACGTGGGCCATTCCCACGGGCTGCAGTTCTTCACGAACTGCTCCAGCATGGGTCCTTTGCACAGTGTGCAGTCCTTCAGGAGCACAATGCTCCAGCGTGGGTCCCCCATGGGGTCACGAGTCCTGCCAGAAAACCTGCTCCGTGGGCTCCTCTCTCCACAGATCCGCAGGTCCTGCCAGGAGCCTGCTCCAGCGCGGGGTTCCCACGGGGTCACAGCCTCCTTCAGGAACCCACCTGCTCCGGCATGGGGTCCTCCACGGGCTACAGGTGGAGATCTGCTCCACCGTGGACCTCCCTGGACTGCAGGGGGACAGCCTGCCTCACCAGGGTCTTCACCACGGGCTGCAGGGGAATCTTCGCTCCGGCGCCTGGAGCACCTCCTCCCCCTCCTTCTGCACTGACCTTGGTGTCCACAGGCTTGTTTCTTTTACATGTTCTCACTCCTCACTCCGGCGGCTGTTTCTCCTTGTCCCAACTTTTGTTTCCTTCTTAAAAATGTTATCACAGAGGCATTGCCACTATCACTGATTGGCTCGGCCTTGGCCAGCGGCGGGTCCGTCTTAGAGCCGGCTGGTATGGGCTCGCTCTCTCTCGAACACAGGGGAAGCTTCCAGCACTTTCTCACAGAAGCCACCCCTGTAACCCCCCCCCCCCCCCCCCCGCTACCAAAACCTGGCCAGACAAAACCAATACAATTACTTATAAATCTTTGTACTTAGAATCTTTCACTTAAGGAACTCGAAGCACTTTCTCACCATTAGCTAATAGAAACAACATAAAATCGTGGAATGGTTGGTGTAGGAAGGGACCTTTATAGTTCATCAAGTCCAACCCCCCCTGCCATGGGCAGAGATAGCTTTCACTACATTGGGTTGCTCAAAGCCCTGTCCAACAAGACCTTGAACACTTCCAGGGGTGGGGCATCGACAACTCCTCTGGGCAACCTGTTCCAGTATCTCACCACTCTCAGTGTAAAATTTTTTTTCCTTACGTCCAATATAAACCTACCCTCTTTCAGTTTAAAACTGTTGCCCCTTGTCCTGTCACTACAGACCCTGGTAAATTGTCTCTCTCCAACTTTCTTATAAGCTCCCTTTAAGTAAAGGCCATGGCTTTTGAAGTCTGATGGAGAATGGCTTGCTAACTACCTCAGCCAATTCCCTCCGGACCCTGGGATGCATCTCATTGGGCCCCATGTACTTGTACATGTTCAGGTTCTTCAGATGGTTTTGAAGCTGATCTTCTCCTACAACGAGAGGGACTTCACTCCCCAAGTCACTGCCTTGATGTTCATAGGCTTGAGAGATGTGGGAAGAGTGATCACCAGTCAAAAATGAGGCAAAAAATATGTTGAGAACCTCAGCCTTCTCCATGTAGGTTGCTGATAGTTCTCCTGTCTTATGTGTCAGGAAGGTACACTTTTTTAAAATCTTTTTCTCTCCAACGTACCATATAAGTCCTTGTTACTATTCTTTGCATCCCCTGCCAAATTCTGATCCATCTGCGTCTTAGATTTCCTGATTCCATCTCTACACATCCAGGCAATATCCCTATATTCTTCTCAGGATACATGTTTTAGATTCCACTGCCTGTGCACTTTTCTTCCATTGATGTACTATTCTTGTAGGCATGCCTCTATACTCTCCTTCTAGAGATGGAGGAACAAGAATTGCATCCAAACTACCCACCATACCTCTAATGCAGGCACACAAAGCATGGTGGTATATTTCCGTTTAATGATAAGGTAACAATATGGGATATCCTAATCCATCTTGCTTGCTGAATTCTGAAGATAGGTGCCTTATTGCAATGTAAGGTGCAATGTAAAAATATCTATGCCTATGTTTTCAGTCATGGGAAGCTGAGATAGATTCTTACAAAACTCTATAAATATACAAGTTCTGAAACTGGTTCTACCCAGCTCCCAAAGCTGAATTTCTTTAGTGACCAGTAGTAAAACATTTCTGTACCCCTGGGGCCTCTGATATTAACATCTTTGTGTACCTTCGAGGCTTCTGCTACCATCTTTTGTTTATACTCTCATGGGTACCTGCTACAAAGGGGAATCAAAAAGATGATAGCTGTATTTAAAACATTCATCTCTACAAGCCTTTCAAACAGAAATTTTAAACAGACTTTGATCCCTGTTCTGGGCATTCTCAGGTATAGATCCTAGATCTCACATCTGAGTTTCCTCTGTTCACTTTGCCAGGTGACTCCTCCAACCACGAACATCATGTGACCAGAGATGCGGAGGGGCCAAAGTACCAATTTAGACATTTTCCCTGATGACCACCAGTCTGTAAGAGCTTCATTTGTGGTAACTCTGCAGAGAAATTAAAAAAAAAAAAAAAACAAAAAACAAAATAAAAACCAAAAAAAACCCCCCAAAAAACCCAACCAAAAATATTGGCTTACACAAACACTTTCATCCTAATGAACATCTTTGAAAACACAGTCTTCAAGATACCATTCTTGGTTTGATCTCATTGCTGTCTGTCAGGTCAGTGTGGTTAACGTTAAACTGGGCAAGCTTTAAGATCTGTCCTGAATTTGGTCTTTTGTGTTTGTTTGTTTGGTTTTTTTCTCTGGGGACTGGCACTTTGCTTAAAGAGGCATCCATTTTTTCCAAACAGCCTTTATTTCTCATATTGCTTAAGGCAAGGAACTCCAGGCTTTGCTGCCAAGCTTATCAGATAAACTGCAGAAAGCTTCCTTTCTAATCTTTCATCATTAATGACAGACTTGAGCTACAGGGCCAATGTACTCAGCAACAATTCCCTAAACATACTGCTACTGCAAAGAACTGCAGCTCCTTTCCTACTCGGGATTTATTTTGAAAAGAAATGAAAGTACCTAGGATAATGTCATCCGTATCTTGTCAGGTTATGCAATCTTGGTCTAAGTAGGATGTGCATAAGGAATCAAGGATTAGGGACTGCACAACAGAAAGCACCTGCCCCATAGCACATAGCAAACAAAATCCCTTTGATAGCCTGTTCTCCAGCTTTACAGAGAATGACCTTGACGTGATTAGCCTAGTATGCAACACAACACACACATCTTAATTTAACCTGAAATTCCAATTCTAGATGAAAATTACAAGATTTTTATAACATAAAATGCCATTTACAAAACCAGCTGGTGATCATTCATTGCAAAAAGTATGTACATTTTTACCTTTAACTTTTTTCATTATAAGGACTTCAACTTAAAGCTCTGAAAACATTTTAGAAACAACCTACTATTGGTAGTGCTTGAATACATTTATTTAAAAGAAACATGCTTTTTTAGCTATGTCTGCTTGAATTTATGATAGAGAAAAACCCTATCTTCAACAGGTGTGCATGAGACAAGCATGGATTCTCTTATGAACATGTGAAGTTCCATGACCGTACTTGATAAGTTACACTCACCTGGTTCATTGGAATGGAAATCAATTGAATTTTTAATAATAAGTTAGAACAACAATTCAATAGGTTTCCTAAGAAAAGATTGCCTCAAAAATTGCAGAATCAGCTTATTAATGCTGCACTTAAAAAAGAGTGAGTACTGGCTACCAGCTGGGGTAGCATAATTTTTCATTAAAAATTTTAGAAGAAATCAAGGTACAAAAATGGTAGTGAGTCTATAAAATGTGGCATATTTACATATTGTTTCTTAAGTAGCATCCCCAGTGATATCTTTTATAGATTTTTAGAAATCTAATGCATTAAGAACTCCATAAGGTAATGATTATTTGTATACTTGAATAAAATATGATATATTATGTATACCTCAGACATATAATGCATGAATTAAGTAAACCATAAACCCCAAAATATAAATGAGTTGGAAATTACACTTCAAAGTGGTTTTATAATTTGTCATAATTTCATTACATAAATGTCAGTATATCTGAAACTATTTAAAATACAAGCATATTTATTTTATTTTTCCTTATAAGATCTAAAATAATGTGATAATAAGAGGAAAATTACTTCTGGCCTTAAAATACTGCTTCTTAGTATTAAAATATCAATTATATTTTCATAAATTTCAGAGCAAGTTAGAATATGTGCTAACAGAAAGTATAACACAGCATATAGGAATAGAATATTTTAGGAGAATTTTGTGGAAGATATACCTAGGGAACTGAATGAGAATTGCCTTTCTTCTGTAAGATTTCACCTCTCCTGTAGAATTTTACAGCAGTACTATCCTCTATTAAATTTTACAGGAAGCTAAAAAAAGCCCTCTAGAACAGGTACTAAGTTATAAAAGACTTTCCCCATAAAGGTTAGTGAATCCCTGAGGCCTTCTTGTAGGCACTGAAGCAAAAGGCATGATGCTGGTGTGATGAAAATCACAAATTTTATGTAGAGAACTTCTGACTCATGAATCAGTATGTGCCTGATTCCCAAGACATTGTGCATTATATTAGTCAGTGTTTATCTCCAAGAAGGAATTTGCCTGTTGCTTATATTTGATGACTGAATCCTGTTCTTTACCAGCTAAAAGCAAGATTTCTGGAGATCTGGCTGTAAGATCAAGGACTAAATTGAATCACTGTATGCATATATGTCAACATAAAATTGCTGTCCTTAAATCTAGGGTCTTAGGTTTTTTTCTGTTCTCATATATGTCACATATTTGCATGGACTAAAACATGCAAATGGAACAACTACAAAAAACACTGTTCAGTCTTAAACACACTACAGTATATTTCAACTATTGTCTATTTATAGAATCATAGAATCATAGAATGGTTTGGGTTGGAAGGGACCTTAAAGATCACCTAGTTCCAGCCCCCCTGCCATGGGCAGGGACACCTTCCACTAGACCAGGTTGCTCAAAGCCCATCCAACCTGGCCTCGAACACTGCCAGGGATGGGGCATCCACAGCTTCTCTGGGCAACCTGTGCCAGTGCCTCACCACCCTCACAGTGAAGAACTTCTTCCTTATATCCAATCTAAATCTACCCTCTTTCAGTTTAAAACCATTACCTCTCATCCTATCACTACATTCCCTGATAAGAAGTCCCTCTCCATCTTTCCTGTAGGCTCCCTTTAAGTACTGTAAGGCTGCTATAAGGTTTCCCTAGAGCCTTCTCTTCTCTAGGCTAAACAACCCCAACTGTCTTAGCCTGCCTTCATAGGAGAGGTGCTCCAGCCCTCTGACCTTCTTTGTGGCCCTCCTCTGGACTCGCTCCAACAGGTCCATGTCCTTCTTATGCTGGGCACCCTGAGGCTTGATGCAGTACTCCAGGTGGGGTCTCACAAGAGTGGAGTAGAGGGGGAGAATCACCTCCCTCGACCTGCTGGCCACTCTTCTTTTGATGCAGCCCAGGATACGGTTGGCTTTCTGGGCTGCGAGCGCACATTGCCAGGTCACGATGAGCTTCTTACCAACCAACACCCCCAAGTCCTTCTCTGCAGGGCTGCTCTCAATCCACTCATCACCCAGCCTGGATCCATTTTTAGGATTGCCCCAACCCAGGTGCAGGATCTTACAGTTGTTGAACTTCGTGAGGTTTGCATGGGCCCACCTCTGCTTTTTTTCTTTTTTTAATTATAACATAAATGATAGCAAAAGTGTTTGGCGTTTAATAAACCACTCTCTAAAGTCTTCAGTGAAATGAGAAGTGAAAGTAATTTAAGCTGATGTACTCTGTAGACAGCACTGGCAGCTAAAAATCCAGGAACAGTAATTAAAAGGACACATAACCAATACATTTTTTCATATTTTAGGAGACTATGAGGAAAGCTGAAAGTATTGATTTAGCATTGAGTGAGATGATGCCTGAATTTTTATTTTAACCTTGTAATTATTTTTGGAGTAAAATTGTAGGTGGATTTGTAGATATGGTTTAAATGAAGCTTCATCTATAACTCATTGCTAAACTTCTCTGTAATCTTTTGATTAATTAAGATATTCTAAAGTGCCCGATATAGCAGCACAAAGTTGGAATTTCTAGCTTTTATGCAAACTGAAATCATACTTACTACTTGAAATTCATATTGATAGTTCAAAACAAATCATGTGTTTAATGCAGATTTCTGACATTCTGTATGAAGTCATGTTGCTTTTTGGTCAGAATATGTCACATTGTGTCATGTCACAAACTGTCCTGAATGGTATGGCTGTAAAAAGCCATGACAAACCAATGAGACATACTAAAAGAAATGAAGTATTTTTAAGACTATTTCACAATCACTGGAGTCACAAGTATCCAGTTTGTATATTATACATCAAATAGATGAGTGTAATTTTAGCTGCATTTGTGCCTAACTGTCAAGTTAAATCTCCTTTCCTTACACAGAGTTATCTTTCACCTATATGCAGGTGTAGGTATATAAATACACATGTATGTATACGTATTTTGGTCTGTGTATCTTCCTATACATAGCCTTTTGTAATGAATCTAAGAATGGTGGCAGGGCGTCCTGTCTCTATCAGTGCATCAGTGTAAAAAAACACAGCTAATGAGTTAATTCTAATGGCTACAGTAAAAGACCTTCTATGTGACGATTTATCTAACCCTATGCTTGAAGTATTTTCCTGTGGTCTTCTTATGGTCTTCCTACCCCATTCTTTTCTTTTTGGGACAAGGACAAAAGAACCTATTTAAAAGCTTCATTTCAACCACAAGTAAGTGACAGTTGCTATAGCCTACTTCCCTGAAGGGAATATTTTGAAGAGAATGACTGTCACACTCAGAATAACTTATCTAAAAAGACTGGTCAGGACTCTTGATCAGCCTATAACCAGCATTTCTATGGTCTTAAGCAGAACTGACATGTCTTTTTTTTAAGATAAACTTTCATGCATGTCCAAGGAAATATTGCATCAGAAAAATTTATAAAGATTATGAACGACTTCAAAAGTTTAACTTCTCTGGAGAGCATTACATCACAAGTTGGAGGTTTCGATCTGCCTCCCCTCAAGTGACACACTTTCAAATCTTAACAGGAAGCAAATATTTGCTTATGGCATGGTCAAAAGCAAGAACATTAGCTATGTCCAAGCCAATTAGTTTTTTCCTAGACAAATCTGCTTTGGGAGGAACTTTCTGGAAGCCTTGGAGACATGAGCAACTTGATATGTTCACCTCAGGGTCCCTGATGGTCTTTGGCTTTCATGTATTTAGTAGAATAGACCTACTCAGTGGACTCCATGGTTATTTTTAATTGGTTACCATATAATCTATTTTCCAAACTCAAATCTACTATCATGTAGGCTCTTTCTAATTGATTAGAAAGACATTCTTCATAGACAAGAGCACAATTTCTAAATTCTGTGTACTAATATTTATACAAATAATAGTCAATATTGTTGGCGTTGAGTACACCCTCAGCAAGTCTACAGATAACGCCAAGCTGAGTGGTGTGGTTGATACTCTAGAGGGAAGGGATGCCATCCAGATGGACCTTGACAGGCTAGAATTGGACCCGTGTGAACCTCACAAAGTTCAACAAATGCAAGGTCCTGCACCTGGGTTGGGGCAATCCCAAACATGGATCCAGGCTGGGTGATGAATGGATTGAGAGCAGCCCTGCAGAGAAGGACTTGGGAACAGGTTGCCCAGAGTGGCTGTGGATGCCCCATCCCTGGCAGTGTTCAAGGCCAGGTTGGATGGGGCTTTGAGCAACCTGGTCTAGTGGAAGGTGTCCCTGCCCATGGCAGGGGGGCTGGAACTAGGTGATCTTTAAGGTCCCTTCCAACCCAAACCATTCTATGATTCTATATGAAGGATGTTTAAAGTAACTCTTAAACGGTCATTTTAACTAAACTTGAAATATACCTCCAGAAAAGTAGGTGTGGACTATACATGACATAAACTGTCTTGACACAGAGAGGAATGGCAAGTTCATCCATTAGGAATGTAAAATCAGGTGCAAGCTAGATGCCTAAGTTGGTATATCCAACTGTACACCATAATGAGTAGCTATATTCTATCATAATATGTACAATCGTTCTTTTTTATTGCATAGGAAGGAGAAAAATCTCTAAAAGATAGCTAGCAGAATAATACAACTTCTCTGTGTGCAACGATTATGCTATAGATACAGCACTGAGAAAGAAAACACTTATGAAACCTCTGTTCTCTGTTCTCAGCAGGGCTTCAGCTTACAATGTTTACTCCAGCATCTCAGAATATTTTGTATTACGTATAAAAGTATTTAGGACTAAAGTTTGAACATTGAAAATTTGTAACTTCTTTATTTGTACAGTGTTTTCTGAGGAGTAAAGTGGCCTCACATAGTCAAGGTTATCTATAATATATTATGAGGCTAGAAAGGTCAGTGAAAGCAATAATTTATGATCAAAAAATGTCTATAAATACTACAGTATAAATATTTGGAAGGTATTAAATATGCTTTGTTGTATCAACACTTTTAAAGTTGAGTTTTGAATGTTTTAAACATGCTTCCACTGATGTCATAAAAGCTATCTGTCTATTTTCTTTGCTTTTCTTAGTGCATATTGGTGATATGCCCTTCTACTCTTTCCAGGACGACAACTCTTTATTAAATTTCTGTGGTTCTAAAAAGAACAGAAAGTCCTTGAATGAATATTGGCAGGGAAGTTTGATACAATGTCAGGGCTCTAGAAATCTGCTTTCTAAATAGAAAGGTTCTCAGTTTTCTATTCATCATCTATATCTATCATCTAAAGACATGTAGCTCTTCAGATACCGCAGACATTCAGATATCAGAATATATTAAAAGTGTTACATTTATACTGTTGTTTTCAAGCGTTTACTGCATAATGTTTATTTGTCTATGTCTACCATCACAAGATCTACCAGCTCCTTTTTCCTCTCCTCTCCTCTCCTCTCCTCCCCTCCACAGGTCAGTGGGCATCTTCTGTTACATGTTCATTAGCACACGTAATTTTGTGAACGTATCTGAATCTCACTTAATTGTGTTGCTTTACTTTTTTCAAATTATTTTGCTTTGAATTTTATCTTTGTGATTCTTCAATTCTATTAATCTGTTACCAATGTGGGTATAGCTGCTGGAGAAATATTTTCTCTCATTGACTTTGAAGATTACTTTTCCTAGACATTTTTTTAAAAAATGAATATATTTCTCCTATGTCCTTTCCAGCTTGAACCTAAGATATTACATTTTATTTATGACTCAGAGAAAACTTTGAAGAAGTTTCAGTTTGAAATAAGTGATATATAAACATTAAATTGTTTCATATCTTTTGAGATAAAAAAATTAATTTAAGCAAGATTTTAAGTATTTTTCATTCACAGGTGAGTTAGGTTCATACCTTCAGTTCTATCAAAGTTTTCTCAAACAAGAAAAGTGCTATTAATTCTTTGTATTTTGTTCTGCTTTACCTCTCACAAAGTTGCAATGGGAATATTCATTTTTGATTGATCTGCACATGAAACAACACTTTGTTCAACCCAGATACAATTATCTCAAAAAGTAGCCAGGAAAGCAGCTCCCATCAGCAACTCATGCTACTCATCTTACTAAAGTGCACAGTGGTGTAACAGAAAGAGCAGGATGAAATTTTCGTGAAATAAGTATTACTTGTTCAACTTAATTTTAGTATTCTTTATACTCCACCCCCATCCCCCACCCCTGAGATATTAATGTGCAAAACCAAACACTTGAGTGGTACTTCCAGAATATGAAAGATGCTTTGAAACTCTGGTCAGTTGAAGCCTTGACAATTTCAAAATTATTTTAAAAAGCTGATTGACTACCATCCAGGATATTATTACAACTTTTTGGGTTGCTTTTTATCAGAAAATACTGTAGTAGCAAGAAGTACCCTAGAAATATTATCAAGTCTTACCTTGTTCTATAATATTATTATTATTTCTTTCACATGTCATCTTTTCAGGTATATTATAAAGTGGCATGAGTTGTATTCTGTGGATTTTTTTTTTTCCTTTTGGTTTTAAACCTTAATAGATTTTTTTTTCCTCTCTCTCTCTTCACCCTTTCTATTTAGAGGAATACAGATATTGGACTCAGTCAATGTTTTCTCTTACCTTCTTTTTACAATAGTCGTCCAAACTGCAATAAAGAGTTGATGACAATATTACAACAATGTGTGAAACTTTTACTTCAGAATCCAGTAGGGATTTTAGGATATTTAGGTCCAGGTAGGGGACTAGAATGCCATTTTTTCTAAAAAAAACTTGCTTCAGTGGTCCCAACAGTTCAGTCTTTCTTTTGGTACAGAGAAACATAATAAAATCCCCCCAAAGTCTCTGAAAAGCAATTGAGCAGGTAAAACTGGTAAAAACCTGTGTAGAGACTGCATTAGCACTGCTGTAAGATTGGCATGTGAGAAAAAGATTATTTTTTTTCCCCACACATGCATATTAGTTCATTCTGTGGTGCTGTTGATCGTGTCAGAACCATGATGTAACAATGTATAACACTGCTGACATAACTCAATATGACTTGACATAGTGCAAGAATTTTGAATTTGGTTCTATATAAACTTCCATAAAACTGTAATCTGCGCTCCTTTAGTAAAGTTATAGATAGGCCAACAACACAGTGTTATGATTTCTTTCCTATTCACACACTTTCTTACAGAGTAACAGGCACTGAGGGTTCTAGAAAAATAAATGCAGAGAAGAGCTTTTGAGCAGGTAAATTTCAAAGGGTTTATTCACACAGATTATTGGCAAGGAGCTCACTCCAGCAATATTTTACTCTCTGCTAGAATGCAGTAAATTGGTATAGCAGGAAAATTATGTGAAATAAGGATTTCTTTTAGATATATGTGTATGATTATCTAACTAGGCCACTGGCTACTATCAAAAGTATATTAGGGATGCCAGTCTCCAATTATATTCAGTAGTATGCCAGAACCTGATTTTCACTTCATTGGTATCTGCAGATTATGAGTGCTGCAGACTTTGAGTATTAAAGAATTCATAAACTGTTCAGTTCAGAAAAAAGTGACTGTATAAAAATACAATTCTTTGCTCAGTATTTCTGCTAAGATGTTACAAAAGTACACTAGCTTTTAAATATATATATAGCTACTTGATCCTGTTAACCCTGTGGAGAAAACAGAGTTGAGGAGGAAAAGAAGTTGGTTCTTACTTATAATTAAGTACATTATACAGTAAGTTCCAATCAGTTAAAACATAAGAAAATACCCTTTTAAAGACAATGGTATTTCAATGGCTATAATTTGGTTCACAAATTAAGGTATTTTTACCTGGATGTTTATATCTTAGTTTGCTGTCTAAGCCAGATGTCTAAGCATCACAGTCAGTAAAGTTTGAGAAGTTCTTTAGCTTATCCTATGTAGGTATTTGCTCTTAGAGGAGCTGAATGACCCTCCAGACTCAGACAGGCAGAATTCAATTGCCTAACAACAGGTGTTTAGTGTCACTTGAGATACCCTAGCATATCCCTCCTCACCATATCTGTTGGTGCAGAAAGGCACAATTTTCCTGTAGGTCCTGTGTCATCTTTGCTAGCCCACTGAAGATGTCTTGAAAACTGTAAGACATTTATATTGGCACTAGACATCTATCTGTAGATGACTGAATTGAGCTCTACATTTCCATTGACAATGGGAACTTAGAAATCTAGGGCTGTTCACCTTGGACAGTGATGAAAAAGTTTTATTCTATCCAATGGTTTATTATAATCTGTAATATAAAGTAAAAATCTAGAAGTCTAAATCTGGAACACAGAAAATTAATTCCTGGTTTCTAACAAATAAATAGACCAGCTGATGCTGTCAAGGCAGTTAACGTGGGTAAAAAAAGTCTTTTCCTCACCAAACAGTTCACCTTCCTTCTGCAGGAGTGCTTCAGCCTTCATCTTTCCCTTTTTACACTGAGCAAGGTATTTGCAATGAAGAAGGCAGAGTGGCCATTTTCATTAGTTTTTGAAATAGCAAACATTCTCCCCCTCTGACAAATTTGTTGCATCCTGGTTATAGACTAGGTTATCAAAGTCCTCCACCAATTTGTTACAGTGTCACTTCTGAGTTTACGTGTGATTAATTTCTTATTAGTCAAATTTAAGTCTTACTCATATGAAAAAAGAATTACTCCTAGTCCAGTTACAATGATATTAAAAATTATAGTTCAAACTATAGACAATAAAAGTTCTATACACAAAATTTTAGCATTTACACCTTCCTATAGTGTTACACTCCTCCTTTCAGTGCCCCACTGGCTCCTGGGGTTGACGAGTAAGAACTCATTAAAAAAAAAAAAAAAGAAAGAAAATATTATAGTGAGTCATTAGTCTCCCCAAGAGACAAAGAATTGCCATGTCAATATTTTCTTCCTCTTAAATCTTAGGTCACCTTGGGGTCATTTTTATATGCTTGCTAATCCACTCTACACCTTATTCTTTCTTCACTGCTCTGTAATTCCATCTTGCATCCTAATTTACTAAGTACCAAGTGTTTTACATGTGTTGAAAACTTGTTTTTTATTCTCTTTATATCCCTAATACTGGCTTTACACAGTTGCCAAGGTTATACTGCTTGAATGACTAGCAACTGAGTAGTTATAACTTTTTATAACCTTGAGGCCTATTGTGCCCTGCTTGTGCTTTCAAGGCCCTTGGTGTCATCTCAGGTCTCTATTCTCCTACACTTAGTTCTTATTTTAGAGTGACAGGTGGCTTATTTAATGCAGAAGAACTACTTGTTATTAACATTAATTAGTAGTATGTGTGTGTTTATATGTGTGTGTGTGTACTGGTTTTGGCTGGTTTGGTTAATTTTCTTCATAGCAGCTCATTTGGCTTCACCTATTAAACTGTCCTCATCTCAACCCGTGGGTTTTCTCACTTTTACCCTTCTGATTCTCTCTCCCATCCTGCTGTGGGGGAGTGAGTGAGCGGCTGTGTGGGACTGAGCTGCCTACCATGATCAACTCACCACAGTATGTGCCAATAAGCATTACCTTCCACAATTGTACAAAGCTAGGTAGAAACTAAACTAGATTGGGTAATAGCGACCCTGTTGTTTGGCAGCTTCTATCATGGTTATACAAACTAAAACAAAGCTTAAGGCAGGCAAATGAAATTCTAGGAAAATCCTGAGCAATCTTGAGGTCTGTTTTGTTAGCTAAACACAAAGCTTGTGGTCTGTTACAAACAACGGTGACTCCATTCATATTCACTAGGATACAGTTCTGTGCCCCCTAACACATTTCTTCAAAATTTGTTGCAACATGAGGAACTTGAAACAGATGCTAAACTGTAAGTTATACAGACATCAATAATAAAAGGAATCTCAGCCCATTCCGATGATAAGGACAGCTTGATTTATTGCCAAGTTAAATGAGAGAGTTATAAAGCAGTATATCTTGTATGTGAGATGAAAACCTTCATGCTCACCATCTTAAATGGCAAGTTTTCCACTTGAAGGATGAGGGGAACTCCTGCACCTTGCATGCTGCTTATTCAGCCTTCTTTTCTGCCTTTCTTGTGTTCATCCTGTGTAGTCAGCACTGATGGCTGTGGTCCATGATGGTCACTAGATGCTGAGGTTGACGTGGCAAGACCTGAGAGCAATTCGAGGAGGGAAGCTGGAATCAATCGGGTCCCTTCTTTCATCCTCTGATTGTCCTCAGCCATCAATGGTGGTTTTATTCATCTCTCTCCCCAAAATAAAGGGTGGTGATCTCATACATGCCTGACATATTTGATGTTTTTATGGCGAGCAGGACTTGTTCTGGTTTCACCAGGCACCTTGTCAGTTCCGGTTCCAACAGCCATCTCTCCTGGCCCTTCTACACCCTTCGTTCTGATCTGATAGATCTTACTACTTGCGCACGTCCCTGTACTCCTATTTGTACAACCATATCACAAGTGTCCATTTGCCTCTTTGTGACTACATATTTCTTTCTATGCTTAACTCTCATAAAATTTTAATACATTCTTGCATAATAATTATGTTATTAGCAGTGTTACAATGTTACAAAATGCTTATGCACTGTTTCCATTACATTATTTCAATATGCTTATGCCTGGGTTTAAGGCAAATATTTTAATAGCTTAATGGTTGCAACTTACTCTATGGCTGCAACAGGACTCTGCTTTGGCTACTTCTCTTAAGTTTCATAAATGAATAAATAAAAAGTGTTCTAGAAAAGAACTACATCCAGAAAAAAGAAGTGAAAAAAGATGATGTCATCTAAAACTTGGCCTAACAGGAAGGGAAAAGGATTTCAGTGATCGGAAAATAATTATCAAGGGTAACTGGTAAATATAGCAAAAGAGTAAATCAGTATAGTACAGGGAGGATCAAAATTTCACTAAGAAGCAAAAGGTTCATCATCAACAAGATACAAAGACACTTCTGTGTTTTTAGCAGGCCTTTTTATAGATCTGTATTTTCTGATCAGCAGCGTCAAAATAACTTTCCAAATTATCATAGACTGCACAGGAAATAATAGTTGCAACAATTTATAAGTTTTTATTTCTTTATTATTCAACATTATTAATATTTTCTTTCTTTTTTTTGTTTTCATTCTGTGTATATTTTTATGTATATAACAATATCGGTACAACAAGAATTTTATATACATGTATTGACTGTATCTTTACTCAGTGCTAACTCCGAAATTAAGTCACAGTTACTGAAGTGATTTTCAAATTCAACACTATGATAATATAGTTTGCAATTAAAGAAGAAATTACTATATTCATAGATCAAGTAGGGATTATACTGAATGCCTAGACATTGTATCTCCTTAATCCAGTGAACAATACTGATCACTGAGAGGCTTAACAAAGAAAACATGTTTAAACACTTAGTTTAGTTTTACATTATGTAGATAATTTCATCTTGCATAAAAGCTTTGATTACCCTTTTACACATTTTTCTTTTATTACACATATATGACAAAGTTTCTGCTACAGTAAGATCTAGCATAGTAAATTAAACTTTTTTTTTTCTTTTCACTTTACACATTGAAAGCAGTCCTCTGCCTAAATTGTGAAATTATGCTCAGTAATAAATCTTCTGTATAATAATTTATGTGGATGATCATAAACTATCTTTTATAATTTACAGTCTGTTAATATTCTGTTAGGAATTGACACTCAGAAAAGCTCCTCTCTAATAGAAGAGGTGAACTTATAAAGCCCTATGGTAGAGAAAAACAAGCTCTGTTATGATGTATTAGGGCTTTATTTTAAAAGTCAGTCTGGTTGCTCTTCTAAACAAGCCTCTTAATGCACATTGTTATTTAATTAGTACACTATTGTTTTTCAAGACCTACCCCTGTGTTCTGTGTAGTTTCTCATACTCTGAACAGATAGGACCCTGAAGTTCGATGGTTTAGCTAGCACAAAGCAATTTTTGTTTGGATCGGTTTGGTCTGGTCATGGTTTTGGTTTGGTTTTGCAACTTCAGTGCACCAGTGGAGCCAGAAAATATTTTTTTCAGTGCACTTACATATGATTTGCAATATATTTGAAAGGACAGAGAAATGCCATTAATTCTCTAACCAGTAGCAGAACCAAAACCACTTCAAGTGTAAAAATTATCTAAAATAAGCATTTATTAGTAAAGGGACTGATCTATATTATCACTCATATCTGCTCCAATAAATATTTAATTACTTCCAGGAAGTGGACAAGCTCCAAAAAGAAGCAGAGTTACAGACCTGTGACTAGTGATTAGCCACTTTTCTGGAAAGTAAAAGATCATCTCTGAATCTTTTTTTCATTATGCATACTCAGCTTATCTCATACTATTAAGTACTACTCTATAGAAAAAAAAATAAATAGAAGAGATAAAAGTTTTTTCTTTTTCTGTTATAGCTTGAGACCCTAAAGTGACCCATAGGCAGTCTAGGGAGTTTATAGATAAGTTTTGAATTTTGCTAAGCTTTTCATGCTGTCCAGAATTGGCAGACTTAACAGCAAAAATGTAGGTATCTGAAAATTTCCACAGACAGATAGTAGGCAAGGTGCTGGGGATTTACAGTACCTGTGAGGCAGCTAATCAAGGATAACTAGCAATGTGTCTCATTCACAGTGTAGTCTGAAACTTCACAAAATCTTTCTTCAATTATTATTTCACACAAAAATCTCTTACTATATTTTAAGTATTTCAAAGCCATTGTAATTTCATGATTGCATCTACACACCATTGACAATGTAGTTGTCACTATAATTGCTAAAACACTGATATTCATATTCTCTTCTGTTATGATCTGCCATAGCCTTTAAAGTCAAAGTATATTGACCAAAATATATTTACATTTAAGCCATCATCAAAATACCCACTGAAATAAATAGGAAGCAGGTTTTTAGCTCCAAATAGCATACATAATCCATGTTAGATGTAAGCCATAAGTAAGCAGACACTGGAATGTTTCAGTAGTCACCCGGAGTAAGGAAAAGATACTGAATGTAAAATAAAAAGGAAAGCAATTACAGTCACTAAGATGGAAACATATCAATCATTGTCACTGTGTCTGTTAATCTCTAGTGAGTAACTGGAAACAATACACTTAACACCTTTGTGTGTAATGATGGTAGCAATAGTTTAATTCTTATATTTAAAAGAAAGGATCTATTGAGGGTTTTTTGTTCTTTTGGTAATGTTTTGAGTTTAACTGTTGCATTGTTCACAAAATTAATTATTTCAATAGAAAATTACTTCTTTATATCCTACCATGAAACATAGTCGTGATCATTTCTTAGAAACTGGTATTATTTTCTTGACAATTGTTATATTTATCCTCACTGGCACCAGTGAAATATTTTTATCTGTATTTTCTTCCATGAAAAATAACAGCCTCACAGAACACTTCTTATGTGCAATGCCAGGAAATCAAGCAGGGGAGAGCCTGTTGCAGCTCTCTTTATATGTACTTTGGTGGGGTTTTTTTTCAAATTGTGGTATAAATCTATCTTAAGAACCAAGGATAAGCTAGAGCAAAAGTGGGGAAAGAGACTGTCTCCATCTTTTATATTACCTTGTGGTACTCAAAGAACTTGCAGGTTAGAGAGACTAACTTATAAAGAAGCCTGTCTTGTATGACCACTTTAGTCCATGCACAGAAAGGTGATTGCATAACAACAAACATTAGTTCCCTCTTCAAATTTCTTCTAATTCCTACACTTTCATATAAAGATGATATGTATCTAAATATCACAGATTTGTATGCCAGCAATAATATGTTGTTCCCTCTATCACAGGTCCATTTTCCCTTTTTGGAACTTGAAACTACAGGGTTTTTAAAAGTTATTTTGTGGAAAACTAAAACTGAAAGAAAAGCAGAAGACATTTGTATTGGGTTCATGTGGCAAGGTTTTGGTAGTCGGGAGGCTGCAGGGGTGACTTCTGTGAGAAGCTACTAGAAGCTTCCCCCATGACCGACAGAGCCAATACAAGCCAGCTCCAAGATGGACCCACCGCTGGCCAAGGCCGAGCCCATCAGCGATAGTGGTAGCGCCTCTGGGAGAACAGATTTAAGAAAGGGTAAAAACTGCTGTGCAGCAGCAGCTGGGAGAGAAGAGTGAGAAAATGTGAGAGGAACAACCCTGCAATTTAGTATGAGAAGAATGTTGATAACACACTGACGTTTTCAGTTGTTGCTAAGTAATGTTTAGAGTAAGTCAGGGACATTTCAGCTTCTCATGCCCAGCCAGCAAGAAGGCTGGAGGGGCACAAGAAGAAGTTGGGAGGGGACACAGCCAGGGCAGCTGACCCCAACTGGCCAAAGGGGTATTCCATACCATGTGTTGTCATGCCCAGTATATAAACTGGGGGGAGTTGGCCAGGAGGGGATGACTGCCGCTCAGGGACTGTCTAAGCATCAGTCAGTGGGTGGTGAGCAATTGCACTGTGCATCACTTGACCTTGAAGAACTGCAGCCCATGGGAAGGAGCCACGTTGGAGAAGTTTGTGAAGGACAGTGTCCCACGCTAGAGCAGGGGAAAAGAGTGAGGAGGAAGGAATGGCAGAGACAAAGCATTATGAATTGACACAACTCCCATTCCCCATACCCCTGCACTTCTCAGGGGGAGGAGGTAGAAGAGTTGGGAGTGAAGCTGAGCCTCGGAAGAAGAGAGGGGTGCAGGAAAGGTGTTTTTTAGATTTGTTCTTATTTATAATATTCTCACTCTGTTTAATTGACAATAAATTAATTTCCCCAAGTTAGGTCTGTTTTGCCTGTGGCCTGAATTGATAAGTGACCTCCCTGCCTGTATCTTGACCTCATGAGTTATCTTGTCATAATTTTCTCCCCCTGTCCTGTTTAGAAAGGGGAGTGATAAAGCAACTTGGTGGGCATCTGGTGGCCA
Organism: Astur gentilis; assembly: GCF_929443795.1. Taxonomy (NCBI): domain Eukaryota; kingdom Metazoa; phylum Chordata; class Aves; order Accipitriformes; family Accipitridae; genus Astur; species Astur gentilis. The sequence goes on from NC_064892.1 coordinate 15,002,629, forward strand.
GCCAAGTTCAACCCATCACAACACTGAGAATGTTTTTTGAAGTGGTTTGAGTTTATCAATTACCTTTTTGTTCTGTTGGAAAGATGATACACTTACTTTTCACTGAAACATCACCATTTCATTTGAAGTCTTCACTTCGGGAAAGGAAAATTGTAATTTACATTATTATGCAATGTCTTAGGATGTCATAATTGTATTTGTGTCTCTACAGATTTTACTAATATATTCATTGATTAATGGCATTGCTTCATCAGTTGGCTCATTCTAATATAACACAGTTGCTGCAGAAAAGAAAATATAGTTTTTAGTTTATATCCTTCAGGAATGATCATAAATTACCCAAAGTTCTGTATATTCTGTGGGCGACGTTATTCAGTTGCTGATGAGTTTTAAATATCCTTTCTAACTTACATTTCATTGCTTGCTTATGATACAAAAAAAGATGTGAGAAGTAATTTTTTTTTCATATCAAGAGAGTCTTTATGCTGATGGACATTAAATAATACTGTAAGCAGAGAAGGCAGAAGAATGTTTAAATTATTGTATAGCTTACACTTGTCAACAACCAAGGTAAAATTAATGAAGGCATCCTTTGGCCTACTGCTGAAAATATTACAAGTGAAATATGTCAAAAGCAGCAAAGGGCTTAATGGTTATGGACCACATCTGATTTACTTTTCTCTGGATGTTTCCTGTCTCTTTGCATAGACAGTGCAAAGTGTAGGTTTTTACTTTAAATTGTTGCTGAAGACAAACTTACACCAACATCTTGGAGAAGGTTCTGCTCATATGGATTTAGAGGTGGGATTTCACTGTCTAAACACAGGCATCTGTTTTCATTTGAGATGGCAGGCATTGTCTGAGACAAAGCTTGCAGATACCAAATAGAGCCTACCAGGGGTACCATGTTCACTTACAACAGGGTTTGAAGCCCAGGAAGGTTACCCAGGCATGTCTAAACCCACAGTAGATTTTTCTGTATGGGCAACTGAAATGAGTGCTGAATATTCTCTACATGATTAAAATTAATTTATGAGAATCTCAGTCAAACCCCTCACTCTTGATTTCTTATTTATTATTTTTAATAGCAGGAATAGTAATAATAATTTTTTTTAAAAGCAATTACAAAACATATGGGAATAGAAGAAAATACATTAAAGACCCAAGCAAAGATGAATATGAAGAACAGCTCTTTAGATCTTTATTAGAGTAGAAAATAAGACAGGGCATGGCCAAAATTGTTGCTGAAGCAAATCATGTTATAGGCAGCTGCCCTATAACAACCTTGTACAATGTTTGGTCAGGTACAAACACACACTATTCTTCATTTTATGGTTCTTTTGAAAAGTCAATAGAATTTTGATATTTTTAGCAGTTGTAAAAGATATTAGTTATGCTAAGGTAGTTAAAAAGATAAGTTTTGATGCTTAAAATGAGGGACAGATACTCAAAATGAGAATAACAAGAGCCTGATAGGTCTGAGTAGAGCTTCACCAATTAGGTATTTCCATTCTTTTCACCTTATTTTTTTCTAAGTCAGTCTATTTCTAATTGTTCAGTGTGATTATGTAACTGAAAACAGTAGAATAATTTAAGGTTGACTTGGTCTTTTAAAGGTTTCTGTTTACAGACCCTTCCATTTGATAGAACCAAAAAGTACAAAAATGGGTGGGAAAATCAAGGACAGAATTAAGTCACATGTAAATGATCATTGAGAAAATGTTTTTGAACACTCATTTTTTGTATATAGTCTTTAATGTTCTGTTTTATGAAAACAAATGACAGAGTGAAGAAATAAACAGTCTTATTCCCTGTTGAATTTTCTTCCTTATTCCTTGTGCAAATTTCAGCATGACAGTTTAATATATTTTTTCTCATTGTGATTTGTCAAGGTTGTAGAAAATCCCCAGAGCCAGAACTGTAGATGCTTTATTTTCATGTTTTTCCCTCTCTCTTTTTTTTTTTTTTAATTATTTTTCAGTAGGAACCACAGTAAAAAAGCAATGAAAATCAACATTGGAATAAATGAAAATGTATTAAGCAGTCATGGAAATATAGTATATAAGATAGCTTTTCTTTACAGCCATAAAATAAAGCAGAAAATAACCAAGTGAAAATGTATATTCTTTATGTGGAAACACATGACTTGATTATGATTTGCTATTTATCTTTGTGAGTGAGAGGCACTTCAAGCTACAAGTGGAAACGCTATGAAGAAATTATTAGTTACCTCACTAAGGACAATAGACTAGACCTGTCAGTGATTCACCATGGGTACAATTTAGTGTACTACAGAAAGCCAAAACACTTTCGTGTATAACATTCAAGCTCTAATTCAGTGGTATTTTAAGGGTTTTACTGGAGGTTAAATAGACCATGGGTTTTGTTTTGCATTTCTGAACGGGTTTGCACTCCACCTGAGAATATCCTAATTCCATCTTATGCAAGATTTTATATGGTGCTCATAGCTGCTGCATCTGAGCAGCGATGCATTAAAGGCAGGAGTAACATCTGTGCCGTGCAAGTTCTGTCATCTTCTTCTCAGATATGTTTGCAATGCATTTGTTTGGAGCTATTATTTCCAGAAGTTTATAGCCAGATATGAACTTTGTCATCTGTTTATTGCTGTACATAATGGAGATGCAATGTAAATTGCAGAGACAATGTCAAAGAAAACAACCTCGAACACATTACAGAAAGTAGTGTTATTTGGGATGTTTCACAATTTCTCTGGGAAAGTTCTCTCCAAACATACTTCACCCCTAATAAAAACTGGCTTCGGGAAAGCTAGAACAAAGCACTCTGAGCTCTTAGCTTTTTAGTTCCTAAGTGCTCTTTTCTCAGGACCTGGGACAAACATTGTGTTCAGCACTTTGCTGGGCTCATGAAAATGGTAACTACTTTCACAACAGTAACAGTTGTTTATTCAGAACACCCTCTCTACATCTCCTTCCACCAACTGATAACAGTCCCTGACACCTTCTCTTCAGTGTCCCATATGTCCTGTCACCTTCTCTTGACATATTTCAGCTTCTGATAATTCTTACCACTGCACTGACCTACTTCCAACTCTGGAATTAAAAATCAGCCTGACCTGGTGAAATATAGACAACATTCAGAACTGGTCTGTCGGTGGCAAAAATTCACAAGTCAATGACAGAGCTGAATGATCTCTGGAGATACGTGTACTGATGTACTTTTATTCAGCACCAGCAAGAAGAAATCACAATGACCAAGTAAGGCACATGGAGGTCAGGCCTAAACCTGACAGGCACAGAAGGGACTATGAATCATGTGGTGATGAAAGAGATGATCTGGTGATGCAGAGAAAAAGGACACAATGAAATGCAGCAGCAGTTCAAGATTGCACCAAGAAAAACACCTCCTGCAGATTAGTGAGGGATATCTATATATATCAGCATTTTGCTAGTGAAACATACTAAATGAAACTCAAATTCAGCAGAAAGGAAAGCTGTGAGAGCTTCAAGAAAAGGAAGCTTCCCTCTCAAAATGCTTTATCAGAGAGGGAGAGTAATTGACACAAGCTCAAGCCTACCCTTGATTGAATTTCCCATTCAATGCTCTTGTCTTCCTTCTATTCCCATCAAAACATTAATTCTTTTCAATACGGACAGTGCTTGCAAGTATGGACTCCTAAGGGTATCTGTGGAAGGAGTTTAGTTGTTCTAGGTATTTGAAAGTGGTTTAGGACTACTCAAGTTTATTAATTTTAAAAGAGAAATATTAGAATAGAGATCCTGTGGCTGCAAAGGTGAACAGAGGAAGAGAACAATTTCTCATTTTGTAGCTAGGTGAAAGAAAACTGACCAAAATAACAAAGCTACTATTAGATCCAGGAGAAGTATTTTACACTGACATTTTCTCTTTAGATCCTAAGTAAGAAGCTACAAAGGTTCAGATCTCTATCATTTTACAGAACTCAACACAGGAAGCTCCATGTAAACCATATTAATGAAATTTATCTAAATTTAAGAGGATGCTTACAGGATTAGTAATAGTATGCTGTACAGGATTTACTACAATGGACCCTTGATTCTGGCTTAGATGTCAAGAAGTATCCCACTTTTATCAAAACTGAGAAAACACAATATATTTCTTCTTTTTATATCCCTTTTTTGAACAAATGCCAATATATGCTTTGAACTGTTTGGAGGTATGTCTGCACCACCCTAACAACGAGAAGCAGGTGCTGTCTGGCCATCTGACTGCTGTCTGTCTGGTAAGAAGCTGAGATAAAACTTCTTTTTTACTGGATGCATTGAAAACACCGGTTTTCAGCTACCAGTGTCACAAAACTTGTAGGAATGCCATATATTTTAGACTTGCAGACCTCTTTTGAAATTTATCTGCAAGTGGCTGATGGACTCACAACTCATAGTGACAGACGGACAGGCTGATGGATAGTTGTCGTGGGTTGACCCTGGCTGGACGGCAGGTGCCCAACAAAGCCATTCTATCACTCCCCCTCCTCAGCTGGACAGGGGAGAGAAAATATAACAAAAGCCTCGTGGGTTGAGATAAGGACAGGGAGAGATCACTCACTAGTTACTATCACAGGCAAAATGAACTAGACTTGGGGAAATTAATTTAATTTATTACCAATCAAACCAGAGTACGATAATGAAAAATAAAACCAAACCTTAGAACACTTCCCCTCGGCCCCTCCTTTCTTCCTGGCTCACCCCCACTCCCAGTTCTCTCTCCCTCCTCCCCCCGGTGGTGCAGGGGGACGGGGAATGGGGGTTGGGGTCAGTTCTCCACACCTTGTCTCTGCCGCTCCTTCCTCCTCAGGGGGAGGAGGACTCCGCACTCATCCCCTGCTCCAGTGTGGGGTTCCCCCCACGGGAGACAGTCCTCCATGAACTCCTCCAACGTAAGTCCTTCCCACGGGCTGCAGTTATTCACAAACTGCTCCAACGTGGGTCCCTTCCCTGGGCTGCAGTCCTTCAGGCACAGACTGCTCCAGCGTGGGTCCCCCGTGGGGTCACAAGTCCTGCCAGAAAACCTGCTCCGTGGGCTCCTCTCTCCACAGATTCACAGGTCCTGCCAGGAGCCTGCTCCAGCGCGGGGTTCCCACGGGGTCACAGCCTCCTTCGGGAACCCACCTGCTCCGGCGTGGGGTCCTCCACGGGCTACAGGTGGAGATCTGCTCCCCCGTGGACCTCCCTGGGCTGCAGGGACACAGCCTGCCTCACCAGGGTCTTCACCACGGGCTGCAGGGGAATCTTCGCTCCGGTGCCTGGAGCATCTCGTCCCCTCCTTCTGCACTGACCTTGGTGTCCGCAGGCTTGTTTCTCTTACATGTTCTCACTCCGGCGGCTGTTTCTCCTTGTCCCAACTTTTTTTCCTTCTTAAAAATGTTATCACAGAGGCGTTACCACTATCACTGATTTGCTCGGCCTTGGCCGGTGGCGGGTCCGTCTTAGAGCCGGCTGGTATGGGCTCGCTCTCTCTCGAACACAGGGGAAGCTTCCAGCAGTTTCTCACAGAAGCCACCCCTGTAGCCCCCCTCCCGCTACCAAAACCTTGCCACACAAAACCAATACAACCCTATTTCCTTGAAAAATAAACCAAAAAAAGGAAAACTTTGGCCCACAAAGAGGGGAAAACCTAAATAAAACCCAGCAAAAGAACATCTATTCAAAGTAGAAAAGAGCATAAATGTAAGTGAAAATGCAGAGAGAGAGAGAGGAGAGCTAAATCATCTAATCTCCTAGATGTCTGGTGAATTGCCTTAAATATTAAAGCATACATGACATTTCCTTTTCACATATTTGGTTAAATTTTACACAGGATTTAAACAGCATGTGAATACATTTTTTTAAACAGATCTAGTACCAAAAGGGAATAAATATCTAAAAGAAGCAGGGGAATATTACTTGATCCAAACCCCACTGTTTTCAATGGAAATCTTTACAGTTAATTCACTGGACTTTTGATAAAGCCACATATCCACATTTCACATAAGAAACTCAAAGAAAAATAATCTTCCTTAAAAAAAAAAAAAGAAACAGTAAGCATGTACTAGTATATTAATAATTCCTTCATACAAATTCTTTTCTTTATGGTTGAATCTTTTAAGTGAAATACAGTTTACAGATACAGAACACTAAATCTAATCCTTTTTAGCTAACAGAGTTATGAGTTTCTGGTTGTCTGAAAATGTACATTTGATACTGAGTCTGTAGTAATAAAGTGAGTCTGTAAGTTATTTATGTTTACTAAAGGTTTACTCTATACTAAAAGATAAAATTAACTATTAACTGTTAACAGAATAGTTTATCCAAAAACATGGAATCTAACTAAAATCTCAACAGATCAAGGTGTCATGTAGTAGAAAGACAGTAAGGGAGATTCAGTTAATTTTATTGTTAGGTGTGTGGGTTTGGGGTGAGATTTAGTTACTGGAAAGCAGGCCTTTATAGGTTTCTTTATGGTGTTCTTGGGTATCTTTTCTAACCATTGGTGCTGTTTCAGAAGATCTCAAGGTTCCTCTAAGAGGCTTATTGGTAGGTCATTCTAGACGTGTCTTTGTAGGCAACTAAGTACCAAACCAGCAGGTAGGAGCTAGCTGAATTCTACCCACAGTGCTTGAAAATTAGGTCAGATTCAATCCAAAAGTTCAGTTTCAATCCCCATCAAATGTATAGCCAGATCATAAAGTTTGCCTAAGCTCCCAAAATGTTAATTTGTTTATCCTTAACTTTCCCATATTCTTCCACATACACCAAATTGTCTGTTTTTCAGCTAGGATAATTACATATACATATATATACACACATACTTATAGTGGGGATTAAAAAAAAAATAAAATAATGTTGGTTTGTAACCATATTGCTGAAAGATTTTTTTCTGGTTTACTGTTTCTCAGTAAATAAAACATCAGTAAAAGTAAAAGTATTTCAGATTTGCAGATGCATTAGGGCAGCCAAGAATAAACAACTTGTATGCACATGGTGTATTGGATGCATATGGATGATTGGGTTGAACAAAAAGTCATTGAAGATTTCTGTATGGAAACCTAAATGTTTTGAATTAATATTTGTTCTTACCTAAATTAGGGTCTTTCCCTTAAAGCTTCACTCCTTTTTTTCAGAGAATTTACTAGTTTGTAGGTTTTAGTTCTACTAAATGACCTATTAATAATGACAGAAATTCAGAAGTCTTTTTTTTTTCCTAAGTAAATATATTTCCTAAAGCTTTCCATATATTTTTGAAGCAGGAGACAGACACTAAGCTGTTATACTGAATGCCACAGAGGGAATAATTTAATAAATCTTTTAGTTTTTTTCTGCCTGACAAAAAAGTTTTCTCCAGATATCAGAAGTAATGCTTTTTATCTGGTCTTTGCAGATCTGTATATATGTACCTGAAAATAAATCACTTATTGGAAAACAGCAGTCCACATTAGTAAATCCATTAGAAGGGCAAAACAGAGATTGTGTGTGTGCGTACGTACATGTATGAGTGTAGATACCTTTTGTGGTTCAACCCCAGTAGGCAGCTCAGCCCCAGACAGCCATTTGCTGGCTCCCCCACAGTGGGATGGGGGAGACAATCAGAAGGCTAAAAGTGAGAAAACTCATGGGTTGAGATAAAGTCAGCATAATAGGTAAAGGAAAAGCTGGGTAAGCAAAGCAAAACAAGGAATTAATTCAGCACTTCCCATCAGCAGGCAGATGTTCAGCCATCTCCAGGAAAGCAGCGCTCCCTCATGTGTAATGGTTATTTGGAAGACAAACACCAGAACTCTGAACATCCCCCCTTCCTCCTTTTTCTTCTTTCTTGAGGATTCTTGCTCAATATACACATCTTTATATTATAGCTAAGTATGGTCATTGCTTGGCACCATATTCTGCCTGTTATCTTTATTGCTCTATTACTGAGAGAATCCTAGACCCAAATGATAGCAAGGACAAGTAGATATGAAATTTGCATCTGACTCTAAGCTTTACTATCACTGAGTAGGACATTTGCCTTGGTTAGCGGAAACTGTGCCCTGAGAAGCCTGTAGAATGGGTTCACTTATTCTGAATGTGCCCAAAGCCTCTGGGTGTGCTAAAATGAGGGAAGTCTTCCTACTGCACTTGAAGCGCTGTTTCACTTGCACTATGAACATCAGAAAGTTTTCTACTTCTGAGCATTGAGCCCAAAGACCAGAGAAAGAGGAAAAAAAAAAGAAATATCTGATAAGATTCTTCTTTTGACCTTGGGTAACTGAAGTATAAAGATTGATATACATCATTGCATTCTGGCCAGCATTAAGAGGTCCTCTGCCTAGTACAATAGCAACTGAGCACATTTTGCATGCTGCTACTAAATCATCCCAAAATTACATTAGCATATTGTGTATTTATTTATTTTTTGAATGTGCTGTTCGTAATGGCCATGATGGGAGTAGCACTGTTGTGAGTAATCTGACTAAAAAGTCGAGCTGCATACTATGAAGCCATACTTGATTTATCTGGCCACAGCAGGCACTGACTTTATTACATTACACGGCAGCCAACAGAACTCAGCCATTACAATTATTCTGACGCTTTCCTGTGTTGGTGCTATTCATCAGAAAAAGTTTTACCTATCATTTTCCTTGCAGTGGAAACTTTTCTGTAAAGCTAAATTTTAAAGATTCGGGCAGCATTATTATTACTTGTTAAAGTCATAATTTCCAAAGGGGGCTCATGATGTTAAAAGCCTCACAGTCACACAGAATAAAATTACATAGTCCCTGCCCTGAAGAGCTTACAGTCTAAAGGCACTTACCTTAAAAGGTGAGAGAAAGGTTTCATTAAAGGAATTTTAAATGCATTGAAATGCATTATTTGGCAAGTGGGAGTAGAATAAGCAAAGCAATTAAAGTAATGGCAGGCGAATGTTCTTTAGTTCCATTTTTGGGGCAATACTGTTTACCTCAAGAAACTTTTACCTACTCCCTACAAACTTTTGATAATGGCCTAGGTCTTCTTTCCACATTGCTCAGCTGTTGCAATGACAATTATTGCTTCTGATCATCCCTTATATCTACCACACAACCATAAAAGTTGCCTGGTGGAGTTTGCCCTGGTGTGAACTGCAGTTGTGAGAGTGTAGCTCCTTATAGCAACCAGGAGGCACAGCTCCCAGTCAGACCCCACGGTCCCCATGGCGTTGCAGTACGGACTCACAGCTGGGCAGAGGGCTGTGTTTCCCCACAGCGGCACAAAACCAGTCTTGCCTCCAGATCCCATGTGCCAGACCCAGGTGGTCATTGGGCTAAGCAGCTGTGTTGGACGGACAAGTCCTGGGGTGGAGAGGAGGAGCAGTGCCGCTGCTTGGTGGAAGTGCAAGTTGCCTGCTGCATGGCAGGAGGGCGAAAGGAAAACATTAGTGGACAGATACACAGCTTCTTTGATTTCATAGAAATTTGGAAACAAGCTCAGTTTTCATAATCGAAGAATGTAATATTAAATTATTTTTGTGAAGTAATCAAAAGCTTACAAGGAAAGCTTAAAATCATAAAAGTACAAAAAAGCCACAACAGTCTCTAAAATAAATGTGCCTGTAGAAAACCACCCTCAAAACCAATGTTTAATAGCATCCTGATTTCTTACTTGAAACTTTCTGTTGCTATGCAGGATGGATCTTGCAGCATCCAAAGCATTTTGGTTAACATACCTGACTCAGAAAAAAAAAAGTGAAACTATTTGGGAAGCTGTTTATTGTGGAGGTCCTAAAACTGTACAACACATTGTTCAGCGAACAATTTCAGTCCTACCCCTCACAAGAATAGTGAAATAAAAAGAAAAAAATGGAGCGCAATGTGTCCAATCTTTTCTACCCCAAAACTGCCATCAAATTCTTTCACTGGCACCTTTAAAGTGAAGTCTGTCATATATTTCTACAGTACAAAGCATATTCTACTTTCTACAGTTTCATATAGCTTTGTCACATTGTAAACATTGTTCTCATTAACAGCAGTGCTTAAACATCAGTACATTGGCCAAGTCTTAACTAAGCAACACAGAAGAGTATCACAATAACCACGAAAATGTACGTTATCACATTTAGTCATATTAGCAAAAAAAAGAAAAATAGTACGAAATTCAAAAGGGGGTCCTTTTTTTTTTTTTTTTTAGAAGGAAGGGGACTCAAAACCTGGCATACTAAATGACATAATGTTTCGCCAGCATTAGTCCTGTTCTGCATTTGAGACTGGTTAAACCTACGTCAGGCAATCAGAGCCTGGATTCAGCTGAGCAGCTTGATCCAGATTAGATTAGGGTTTCCTAGCTGTCTGAGAAATACTTCAGAGATAGCTAAACTTGCTATATTATTCTGCTTCTCTCTGTAGTCTAGAGCGAAATGATGTTTACTCTTTTAAAAAATCAATCTCATACTGAACCTTGATCTTCTCAAGTGGGCATTCCATCTTCACTTGCTATATCAAAAGATAAATCAAACAAGTTTGTGCAAAAAATACTCTATTTTTTTTTCCCTTACATCTGTCAAATCTTCCCAGTTGATCAGAAAAATAAAATAAAGTATATCCAGAGAAGCTGGATACAGGCATACTTTGGAACTAACGCAGTCACAGCGTCAGAAGATGATGATGCAATGTGCTTGTTAGGATAGCATTGAAGATAAAATTAACACAGCTTGATTTTGGAGACATTCTGCTTTGTGTCTTTTAGCAGGCATCAGATCAAGAGCATGTTTGCTATATTTCAAAGGGTAGTAATAACAAACACCCATGTAGAACTTAAATGTTTCTTGCAGTTACGATTTCTATTTCAGTGATGGCATGGTAAAATGTTAAGTTTGGTGTTTGAAAATTGAAAAAAAAAAAAAAGAGGCAATACGCTTAAGATAGTTAAGAACTTTAATAGAAAATTTTAAAAATAATATTAGGGTTTTGGTTTTTTTGCATTAAATGTGTTCTCACTCAACAAGAAGTCAGATGTGTTTTATTAGGAATTAGTGGATAAAAGTTTAAGGCTTCTATTACCAGAAAATCAAAATCTTTTGTAGTCAAATCAGACAGTAAAAATCTATGACTATGCTTGCCCCAGTTTGTTTTTTTTTCTCTGGAAATGTGCATAAAGCACAGTTCTTTGGGTCACATTTAAAAATGTTAGCTGTAGCTTATGCAAAAATATTATCATTGTTAATTTATACAACCTCTTATATGGATATCAAAACTACATAATTACAACTTCCCTGGAGATATCACTGACATTTAAGGTAGGTTTCATATGACCTAATGTGCATTTCTACAGTGTAAGGAGCTCATTAGGAGTTGGCTAAAGACAGGTATTTAGTGCTATCAGAGATTCCCTATCTGGTATGCAGCTTTGTTTTCGGAAAGGTTCGGGTTTTTATAGGTCTTACCTGTCAGCCCTAGGCTGATATCTTGGATACTGTAGAAGTTACCGAATTCACTAGATACCCACTTTTAATCCACTTGATAGTTACCTACTCTTCACTGAGCACAAACAGGAGTTTAGGTAGCTAGGACTCAATTCGGCTGACTCCGGACTCTCATGCAGTGTTGTCTAAAACTCCTCAGCCTATCTCTGATACCTGCTGGGGGCTGACAGATATGACATGGAACCAATGGGATACCTACACTCTCCTACAGGAGGAGCTGGAGGCCAGGTACCATACACAAGAGGATCTCATATGACAATAGTTGTCTATAGTTACGCAACCTAATTAAGATGTTGTGCTCTACCTTTCTAGATCATTGTGTGCTGCATTTTGTGTTAAGAGTTAAATTGAAAGCAAAGTGAGTAGGATGAAACTGGTCAGATATAAAGCATACTTTAAATAGTGTCTATGGGAAAAAAATGTTTTAATACAACAGTATGTTATTTATTATGTAGATAAAATCCTGAGCAATATCTTTAAAAACTCTTTTCTCTGTACTAGTTTTTCTTTCTTTGAAATATAAAAGTAATTTACATACATTATGAAAAATTTTCCATATAGTGTGACAATTTTTTAAAACTTATTTTCATCTTTTTGTGGTGTTTATAAAATTTTTCTGGAGTACATTAATTCTAAAGACTATGACTCAATACTAGGGGATTAACATCAGAAAGTGGAAATTGTTACAGTTCCCAGTTGCCTAACTTATGACAGTTTGCCATTCTGAAGCATCTTCTGGATTATTACAGGTTTCAGATGCAAATATTAAGGTAAGAAGAAACTGGGGAAGCTTCATATGCAATTTGTTTGCAACCATCACTCTACACAGGAACCTTAAGTCACACAGCCTTATACTGGTGTCACTCTGTGTCACTCCTTATATTATGGTTTTAATGACTTTATTTTCCCCTTATTTCTATTACATTTATATATGCACAATTTGTCAAATAACATTATAAGTGATCAATATTTATCTTCTAGGTGATGAGTAATCAAGTATAAAGAATTGTATATCAGTACTCTTCTACATCTTTCGGACTTGTGTCTGACTCTTTGAACGAATGATCCTGAAATTAAAGACTTCTTTTAAGCTAGTATTCCACTTTTGAAGTCTGTTGACTTCAAACAGCAGTGTGATTTTAAGTGACTTACAATATAAGGCAATAATTTAGGAAAGTGAGTACATTAAAAAAAAGTATTGAAATACAGTAGGAGCTAAACTGACAAATGAAGTACACAAGTTTTAATTAACTGTTAATATCAGGTTTAAAAATATTAGAAGGTAATGAATTTAATTCAGTATTTTGAAAGTTTTGCTTTGTTTAGATAGAATACATCACTAATGATTTAGAATACCATTTACTGAGCAGAAAGATAACACCTGCAGTCAGGCGTGTTTGTGCAAGAACAACTGGCCCTTTTAGAAACACAACACTGTGTGGCATTCTGGGTTGAGCCAATTATTGTATACCATGAAAAGCTGGTATTAGCTCATTAGCTGACACATAGAACCATTATGTTCCCACATCTTAGCTTTCATTTTACGCTGCTGAAATGTTAGCTCTTGTACTGAAGGTATATCGTAGCTACATGCTCTGATTTCTTGCTGATTGCCACCTCTGAACACTGCACATTGAAAATGGAGATGAAAATGTTAGAATAAAATGTTCTTAACATCTAGACATTGTTTTTACAGGCCTCTCAGAGAAAGTTTCAGGACATTTTGTAGGAAATAACTCTTTTTTCCTTCAAATACTGAATGAAATAGATGGGAGAAAGCACAGAAGTTATACTTGCTGCAGGAGGCTTAAAATATTATAGCAACAGCTTGTAGAATTAATCTACTTAATTTGTAAGTTATGTATATATGCATGTATTTATTTATTAACTTAATTATTTTCTTTTCTAGCAATTCCTATTGCAGGACCAGAAGGACGAAAGCAACAACTACATTAAAATTTTCATTGATTTCTTAGCTGGAGTGGGATTCATCTCACCTAGCTTTAGACATGGGTAATGTAGATATCTATATCTGACTAATCAGATATTAGTTATAGACATTGAAGAGTAAACAAGTGTTTCTGAAGCACAATTATCTTACTTGTTATGTAAGACTACCTTAAAAGAAGATGTAACACAGTATAAAAATTATATATCTTTCCATTGGTTTCAAAGGGGGCTTACAGTGAGCAACATATAAAAAGAAGTATGTAGCCGGTCAGACAAATACAGCCTCAAATATCTGGTATAAACATAATGAAATGACTGAAGAATTGTGATATGTAGAATATGACTTTATGTCTGTAGTTGTTCAGATCAATACAGCTACTAATGTAGTTTATTGTCCTGGTTTTGGCTGGGATAGAGTTAATTTTCTTTCTAGTAACTGGTATAGTGTTAAGTTTTGGGGTTTGAGAGGAATGTTGATAACACACTGATTTTTTCAGCTGGTGCTAAGTAGCGTTTAGACTCAATCAAGGATTTTTCAGCTTCTTGTACCCAGCCAGCAAGAAGGCTGGAGGGGCACAAGAAGTTGGGAGGGGACACAGCCAGGGCAGCTGACCCCAACTGGCCAAAGGGGTATTCCATACCATGGGATGTCACGTCTAGTACGTAAACTGTGGGGCGTGGGGACTGGGAGGAACCGCTGCTTGGGAACTAACTGGGCATTGGTTGGCGGGTGGTGAAGAATGGCATAGTGCATCACTTGTACATTCCAATCCATTTATTATTATTGTAATTTCATTATTATTATTATTACTGTTATCATTTTTAGTTTCTTCTTTTCTGTTCTATTAAACTGTTCTTATCTCAACCCAAGAGTTTTACTTTCCTTTTCCAATTCTCTCCCCCATCCCACTGCAGAAATAAAGCTTTTTTCTTATCTGGGAATTTCTTGTAAAAGAAGAGTCCCTCAAGCAACATTTATTCATTTTTTTTGTTAATATGTAATACACTAAACAAGTAAAAATATATTTGCAAACGTCTTGCAGACTCAGGTGTAAAATCCCACTGAATCAATCTATAGCATTTGTTAAGTTAAAACAACACTTATTTTCTATATGAAAATAATGAAGTATTTCACACTTTCTGCTTTACAGAGGGTTGGGGTTTTTTATTCTAGATTTGAAATCAAAAAACCCTTAAATTATTTAGGATCTTTGTGTTGAATTGAAATCTAGACATTTTTCACCTCTCTGAGATAAATTACTCAGGGAAAGCAGGATGTAGTAAGAATATGTTGATTGGCATTTACTACATCAACAAAAATATGTTCAGATATTCAAAGAGTAATTTACAGATGCTGAAGTGTCAGATTTAAATAAAGAAAAATTACCAAGCAAAGCAAAATTTCCATCTGGAAAAAAAATATCTTTCCTAAATTTATTATGATTTAATGATCTGTTACCAACACCAGTCCATGTGAGAGGTGAGATTACATACCTGAGGACCTCAGGCTGCCGAAGTTTCAGAATGAGTCTAGAGGGTAGCGAGTAAGAGGAATACCAGTTAATTCTTGAATTAAACTGTAGCACTATTTTATTCATGTTTTGTTTCCTTCCTTCTGTTCTAGGGTCTTATTAAAAATAATCTTCATTTCACCAGTACTTACTGCCCACAAACCAGGGAAATTATGACAGCTGTATAATGTGTAAAGAATCTTTATAAATGACCCCAAATGCTTTTCCAGATATTTATTTCAAAGACTTTAGCTTTAATGCTGACTGCTCTGAATGGTGCATCATTACATTCTGAACATTTCTTAGGAATGCACAGCATGTTTTTCATAATTTTCTTACTTCGAATTAAGCTACTTACATTTTCATGCTCCAAATAAAAATGTTATGATTCATTAAATTATATTAGGAATTTTCTATTAAAACATATGTGCATATTTATAAATTTTAGACAACATTTTACACAAAAGCAGACTACTTTACACAAACTAGTTCCATCTTTTTACAAAATATTTTAGAAAACTAACACTTAACTCTGGCAGTGTTTCTGAAGACATCAATGTATCTCGTTTAAAATCTTTGTCAAGCACCTGGTGGTGAAGACATAGTTCACTCTCAGGTTTGCTGATGACAACAAAGTGGAGTGACCAGTCAATATGAGGCAGGGCCCCTGCCATGCACAGAGATGGTGACAGACTGGAGGAATAGGCCAACAGGAGCCTTAGGAAATTCAACAGCAATACAGATGAGCTGGGGAGCAGGTCTGGGGAAAAGTCTCTGGGGACAGTGAACTGAACTTGAGCCAGCAGTGTGCACTGGCAGCAGAACAGCACCTGGGTTTTTGCTAACAGCAGCACAGGCAGGAGGTCCAGGGAAGTGATTATCTTCCCTTTTTACTCCACACTTGTTAGATCACACCAATACTACTCCATCCAGTTTGGTGTCCCCCAGTACAGGATAGACATCAGTAAGCTGGGGTGAGTTCAGCAGAGGGTCATTAGGATGGTCAGAGCTAGAGCACTTGTCCTGTGAGGAGTGGTTGAGAGACCAGGGCTTGAGGTTTTGAAGATCGTTATGCAGTGTACAAGGTTTCCCAGAGAGATTGCACCACCTCCATCCTTCAGTTTTCAAGACCCAACTGGACAACCACCTGTTCTGACCTCAGAGCTGCCCTTTTTTTGAGCAGGAGATCGGACCAGAGACTTCCTATATTATCCTCCTACCCGAGTTAACCTATGTGGTGACACAAGGGAGAAAAGGAAACTAGATTCAGTGGTTAAAACACTCTCCTGGGATGGAGGATCTTTTGAGTTTAAGGTAAAAGATTGATTAGGGATAGGTGACTTTCTGAGACATATTTAGCTTCTAATTTATTATACAAAAGGCAGTGATATTACTAGCTCTGAGCAGGCAGTGGACTATCCACCAGGGTTTGCACGTATATGTTTGTCCAGTCTATGGATGACGAATTTAAGTGCGTGTGTATTCAGCTTGATCCAGATGATAGTATGTGTGAGCATGCACATCACATAAAGAGACCATGAAAAATGGACTTGGGTGCCCAAATAGTTTAGCAGAAAATCTTGTTGACTACTGCGCTGAATTTAGCCATCTAAGTTCTGATATAAAGTACAGTATGGTGCTATAAAGTATATAAGGTCATAAAGTACAGAAAGGGGGGGTTTGTTTCCTTTTTCAATCTTTTTGTCCAATAGCAAATATCTTCATTTGTGAACAGTATCAAAAATAATATAGTCTCTAGAGTAATATAATTTTACAAATTTAAAAAAATCTTTGCCATAATCCACAGAAAAATATGCAAGTTATTAAGGTATGACTATTCTCTGTATCTTGTACTTTTATCTTGATACTTCAGAAGAATTTTCCAAGTATTCAAAACACCTTTAAATCTATTTTCACACTCATTGATGTCGAACAATACTACAACCAGATAGTAAGAGAGTTAACGCTACATAAAAACCATCAAGATTCTGCATAACCATATGAATATTTAACAGTTACATTTTGCCCTACTAGATGAAAGATAACAGTCTCATGCCTAGACAACAGTAAGCTTTTTTTTTTTTTTTTCAACAAGATCATAGGGTCTTCCTGAAACTCCCCTTCCTTCATCATTCTGCCAGATATTTGAGGAATCTCCATTGGTCACAAGCACCCTTAGAGCTCTGTCCTAAATTTGGTTCCATGCTTGGTTTGTAATAGAATGAATATTGACAGATATTTACCAGTCGTTGAGTTTGGCTATCTTGAAGCTAGCCTGCTGGATTTACAATCAGTTGAAAGGAAAGTAAAACAGGTAGATAGACTGATAGATACAAATACTCTTTTTTGGTCAACTGCATGATAAAACAAATATTTGCTCCTAGCTCTAAGAGAAGAGGTAGCAAGCACAATGCCCAAATAAGGTCAGAAAATCTTTTATTCTCGTACCTTCAGTGACAAAAATATCAACTGCTAATTGACAAATCAGGAAGTATGACAACAGCTTCATTCCTTTTTGTATCTCCTTTTTCTATGCTATTTCTAATCTACTTCTCAAGAATGTGCTTTTTACCACTTCTCTTAACTCAAATGGCAAGAGCTGGCTTTTGAGAACTGATTACCAACTTTTATTTTTGTTAGTGAGACAAAGGTTTCCTCTGCAGGGAGAATAATTCCAATCCATGTGCTTGTAAATGTAGCTATTAAAAAGCAGTGAAATGAATAAACCAAACCAAAACAGTAATATGTTGTATTATGAGAAGAGATACAGCATTTCAACATAATGAAAAACTGTGTGGCAGTTTCAAAAGTATTTCTTAAAAACATGCCTTTGAATTGAAAAGAATGCTTTTTAGGTCCTTTTATAGTAAATCTTACTCTCAGACACACAAACACACAAGAAAAGTTTTGTAAGAGAAATGTGAATGAAGTATTTGTAAAACTGTTGAGGAAATATGCCACAAGTGAAAGTGTTGCTAGATTTATGGAAGGATTATTTCTATGATCTTAATGGAAACACAGAAAAGGTAGTGAATTATTACAACAACAAAAAGAGGGAAGGTGCTGCAAACAAGCTCTGAAGTGGAAAAAAACCCAAACTTAACAGAAAAAGTTTAAATGATATTTGAGTATGCAGTGGTGAATTCAGACTCAGGGTATTTAATTAAGATCAATTTAATGAACACCTCATTTACCTTACTGCTATCCATAAATATATGCAAAGTATAATTAAAATGACATCCTTTACTCCCAGTAAAAAAAAAAAAAAAAAAAAAAAAAAGGATAAGCAGGAAAGTTGCTGCTTAAAAAGAAGCATTATTAGTTTGTATTTAAAGTTTAATTATTTAAATGAAAAGGAAAGAATGCAGAGTAGAAAAACCAGAACCATTTTGTCCATTAATTAGCAAAAGGTTATGTGTTTATAAAATATTACTAATGCCAAAACTGTCCTCCTTTCATCAGATGCCAGTGTACAGCACCTCTGATCCACTAAAAAAGGCTCATTTTTGTCCCTTCAATCTGGTGCTGAAAAATGATCTGTTATAGCTACCTTACATTGTTACATATTGTTCTAAGCCACTTTTATTTAAATTGTAAATTTTGATTTTAGTATTCTAAATGCATTCAATCTTTCCATTCCTATACTAACCGAGTTGTAGTGAAGTATATGTCAAAGCCATGAATATAATCAGCTAATCAGCATTAGTAACAAAATTGTAAAAGCTTTATTAAATTACTGTCTCCACCAATGCTTCATGGCAACAGCATAGGGTCTAGTTTGGGGGTTTTAGGTTGTGGTAGGTTGACCTTGGCCAGCTGCCAGCTGCCCACCAGCTACTCTCTCACTTTACCTCCTGTACTGGGCCTGGCTAAGATAGAGTTAATTTTCTTCATAGCAGCTCATATGGTGCTGTGTTTAAGATCTTTGAGCAAAACAGTACTCGTAACAGAGTACTGTAATAGTTTTTGCTGAAAAGTGCTCGCACGGCACTAAGGCCTTCTCTGTTTCTTACTCTGCTCTCCCAGTGAATAGATTGGGGGAGGGGAGGGTGGTGGTGCAATAGGTTGGGAGGGGACACAAATGGGCAGATTACTCGAACTAACCAAAGAGTTGTTCCATACCATATAACATCATGCTCAGCAATAAAAGGGAAAAGAGGAGGGTATAGGAGGGTTAGTCATCTTTTGCTCTGGAAATGGCTGGCCGTTGCTCATGAGCCATTGGTCACTCAGCACGGGAGGTGATGAGTGATTACCTTTACATCACTTGTTTTGTTTTGTTTTCTTCTCTCTTCTTCCACTTAGTAAGCTATTTATTTTTTATTTTATCTTGGCTCCCAAGTTTTCTTGCTTTTATTCTTCCTTTTCTTTTCCCCCATCCCACTGGCGAGGGACGTAGAAGGGAACGAGTGTGTGGTGCTTAGCTGCCTGCTGATGTTAAACCACACCTCCCCCACAGAACAAGCAGAGAAAATAAGATTAAAAACACTGTAGGCTGAGATAAAGATAAGATCACTCACCAGTTAAAGCCATGAGCAGAAGATTGATCTGGGGAAAATCAATTTAGTTTAATGCCAATTAAAAGAGAGTTGGATGGTGAGGAAATACAGACACCACCCCAGGCTCAACTTCACTTCTTTCACAACTCTTATACATCCCCTGCATCCCACCACCCTGAGTGGTGCAGTGGGGGATGAGGAATGGCGGTTTGTGGTCAGTGCATAACTGTTCCTCTCTGCCGCTCCTTCCTCACATTTTTCCCCTGCGCCAGCATGGTTCTCCACAGTTTGCGGTCCTTCAGAGTAAACCTGCTCCAGTGTGGGACTTCCATGGGCCACAGCTCCTTCAGGGCATTTTCACCTGCTCCAGTGTAAGGTCCTTCACTGTGGTATGGAAATCTGTTCTGGTGTGGTAGTCTCCACGGGCTGCAGGGGAATCTCTGCTCCAGCACCTGGAGCACCTCCTCCTCCTCCTTCTTCTTTCATGTTGGTGTTCACAGAGCTGTTTCTCACAGTCTTTTTTCCTTACTCCTCACTGCTCTGCAGTGTTTTGCCCTTTCTTTCTCTGATGCACCACCACGTTGGCTAAGAGGCTTAGCTGTGTTCTTCAGTGGGTCTATTGGATTTGCCTGGAACCGGCTGTGTCCAGCGCGGGGCAGCCCCGGCCTCTTCTCACTGAGGCCATCCCTGCATCCCCACAGCTACCAGGAGCTTGCCACCTACACCCAATATAAGCTTTTTTTGCTTTTTTTTTTTTTTTTTGGGGGGGGGTGGGGGTAGGCACTTCCAATATTAAGCCAACCTTTATTTCATGGAAGCTGCCACACAGCCTACAACTGTTCCCAGATCACAATCTTTGCCATGCTGGAGTATTCTCAAGGCACCTACTGCAGTTCTTGATCTGATGTACGTGAATAAAGGAACTTCCAATGAAATATTATCCCATTTTTAGTAGAAATAAGAGTAACTATGCATTTAATTTAAACAAAAAGGAAAAATGACAAATGTCTACAAAAAAATTCATGTCAAGTGTATTTCTCAGATCTTTTCCTGAATAACAGTAAAATAGGAATACAATGATGAGGTAAAAAAAATGCATTTAATGTACACGTAGTTCTAGAAACTTTTGAAACCCATTTTGAGAATGAGTGGTTTGCCAATGTTTCTTCACTTTTATATGGAAATAACCCCACATGTTCTAACTGAATGACCTCCACTGTAAAACTGGACCTATGCAGTGGTAAATTGGCACCTCTCTCTGGAAGGTGATTAAAGTATATGTAGTCTATTGGTTATTCCAATTTATGGTTACTGTAAGTGTGTTTGTTTAAAAGTGAACTTCAAAAATTTTCACAGGCAGGTTAATTTACATCACAATAGGCAGTGCTAAACAACGTCTTTCTGTAGTGTCCAAGGCTAATGGCACCTTTCTGACTACTTAGGCTGCACTACCAAGTTTCACAGAAAGTGATCTAAACACTGTTGAGACATGTTTAGGGACCTATAAACATCTGGATCAACTCTCTATAAAATTACTATTGAGATCAGACATGAGTAAAGAGTCACATTTCTCTCAAGGTAGTAAAAACACCTAACATTAATGTTAATATGTAAGAAAAAGGAGTTCTGGCAGAGTAAGTTCTTGCTAGTTCAGTACTCAGGGCAAGTTTCAGCTCAAGTTAGTAGATTATTACTTTTGAATGTCTAAATAAAGGTGTTCACTTGTGACCTGCAGGCTTAATACAAGGTATAGTCATACATATAATACCATTTGTGATGTCTGGTGTCATCAAGTCTGACTTCTAGTTGTTTCTCCAGAAGGGTTAGGATGCCCTATAGATCCTATGTCTTATTGATCAGCTTTGTCATAGGACAAGAGTCTTGTGCCTTAATTCAACTAGGCAGCTGAATTAAACTTTGGGTATCTAGATCCCAGTTATAGTCAATGAATATCCAGGATGAAATTCAGTTACTGAAACTTTAGGTGCACTTTGGTATCTCACCTATCCTCCAAATGTGTGTTGATAAGTTTTTAATTAATCATACAAAAAAAATTGGCAGGAAAAAGTGCTTATATGCATATAGCAAATTTAAACATTAAGCAAATTCCACAGGATTTCTGTGTGGAAAGTTGTGCCATGAAGGACAGTCTCTTTTTTTTTTTTTTTTTTCTTGATGAAAGTCAATATGGATCTGAAATGTTGCAAAAGAATAACAGATGATTGCACACCTGCTTCCCAGCTGCTAATGGTTAAGACATGAGGCATGCTACTTATTTGATACAGTTCCCAGACCAATCCTTGTCAGCATAGTTAGCCAGGAAAGAAGCACTCCTGTATTTATCTTCATGAAAGGGATTGGACCACAGTGAAGGATGTCAACTTCAGTCAAATTTGAAGTTTAGCTGCATGGAGCTGTTTACCAATTCTATATGTAGATATGATCTGCTAATCTCTGAAGCTTTTTTCAGCTGGATGCTATTTGAGCTCTGAATATTAAAGATGCTATTTCTGGCAAAATGTTAGGCAATTAGGTGCATCCTAAAACCTCCTTCGCGTATTTTTTAACATAGTAGGAATTGACAGATTTTACTACATGAAACCACATTAATCTATGTTTGGTTTGTCCATGTCATCCTTATTTTACAAATACTTACTTTACTCAGTACTCACTTTTCCATCCAGTTCTTTATGAGAGTTACAAGAACAAGCATGCAAGAAGTCATCTTTTCCTCCTTTCCTTTGTACACAGTGATATATTAATAAAGATTGACACCTCCAATGATATCCCAAGCTGCAAGACAATAGAATAAAGGAAAAATATCAGAAAGATCAAGGCTGTCTGTAAATGCCACCAGAATTCAAACACAAGTAAATAAATAATTAAATAAATAACTAAATAAATAAATCTACCTTTCCAAAGGAATAACTGTAACTAGTCTTTCTGTCTCCAGATCTGCAGAGAAGGCTGAAATGTATTGTGCTGGACTTGAAACTGAGTTCATTCAGACTGTAAAAGAATTTTGAAAGAGAAATAAAAAACCAACAGCAATGAAACTCACTTTTAATTTGATCAATACTGTTCTGTGATATTACCAGTAAATATTTTTTCATTCAAAAGTTTTGACATTTAATTTTGTCTTTCTTGTCATCTGTAGTAATCTTAAAATAAAAATGCTTCATAATGAAAAGGGAAATTATTTCCAGCATTCATTTTGCCTGTGTTTGTCTAAGACTTTTTATGAAAATTTTGCTGCCTCAGGGATGTAGGTTTTTGGCATATTAGTATTCATTAAAACTTTTTTTTTTTTTTTTTAGCTCTATAACTCCTTCATATGCCAAAGAATTACAGGGAAGAAAAATAACTATTTAAATGCATGCATATTTATACATCATATGGTTCATAAAGATAGGGAAATATTTCCTTGAATTTTCATGAGATTAAACTTTCTCTTTCTCAAAGCAAGGTAACGCTTGCTCAAGTTGACCTATGCATCTTAAAAATTAAAGCACTTGCTGAAGAACTACCAGGTAACTTCTTTAGTAACCCCAAACATACACACCTGATACGAAGTGTCCGGTCTGTGTATTAAAAATCTTGCCCTGCATAGAATAGATAGCTTTGAATATACAGAATTAGAAAATGCATGTTATGGGCTCTGGTCCACTTAGCAAATATAATGAGCTATTTATCCCAATTAGAAACACAAATCGTAATCAGATTCCTGGCAGAAGAAAAAAAAACAACCAAACTTCTAAATGAAGGAGCTTAATGAGCAATAGAACAAGATGTACAGAAAACTGTCAAAAGCATTCAGAAAATGAGTGAGTATAACATTTTATAAGAGGGAAGACAACTTTCTAAAGGTATATATAACCAAACTGACAGGTGAAACAAATGGATGAATAGATTTCCTTACCCTGTATTCCAGTTTGTGCCCATTGCTTTGTGTACTGTCTCTGAGTACCACTGAGCTGAGTCTAGTTCTATCTTCTTTACTACCACTCCCACTGAGTGTTCATACACATTGATAAGATCCTCGCTAAGCCTTCTCTTCTTCAGGCTGAACAGTCCCAGCTCTCTCAGCCTCTTCTCGTATGATAGATGCTCCAGTCCCCTGCTCATCTCCAATCCCTTAATCAGAGAAAGCACGTCTTTACTGCAAGGGTGGTCAAACACTGGAACAGATCGTCCAGGGAGATTGTGGAGTTTCTGTCTACAGAGATATTCAAAACCCAAATGGACACTCTCCTGGGCAACCTTCTCAAGCTGACAGTGGAAGGGGGTTGGACTACACAATCTCCAGAGGTCCCTTCTGACCTCAATGATTCTGTGATCAACTTTGTGACCCTTTGCCAGACTTGCTCTAGTATCATAGAATCATAGAATAGTCCAGGTTGGAAGGGACCTCAAAAGATTATTTGGTCCAACCTTTCATGGCAAAGGGAACCTAAATGAGATTATCTAGCTCCCTGTCTAATCACAATTTGAGAAAGTTCAGGTATGGGGATTCTACCATGTCCCTGTTTTTTTTCCAGTGATTGATAGTTTTCACTGTAAAACATTTCTTTCCTATGTTGAGATTAAACCTATCCTGGTGCAACTTGTACCTGTTGCCCTTTGTCTTCTTCATGTGGCTCCTTGTGGAGGAGAGGAGAAAGGAATGATAAAGAAAGACTGAAGTTCCATGTTCATCCTAAACATTCTTCTAATGTCTGCCTTTCAGGAGCAAAATGTGGCTCCTTGTGAAGAGAGCTTCCATCCTCTTTGTAGCCCCCTTTAAGTACAGGAATACTTTGATGAGATCCTCCCTTGAGGCTTCTCTTCTCCGGGGGGAAAAGACCTAACTCCTTCAGTCTTTCCTTATAGGGAAAATTCTCCAGCCCTTTGATCACCTTCATGGCCCTCCTTTGGGCCAACTGTATGTCCATGTCTATGTCATACGGGTCAGCCTGAATGTGGACCCAGCATTCCAGTTGTTGCCTCATCAGTGTTGAGGGGAAGGATCATCTCCCTTGATCAGATAGCAATGGTCTTCATATCGCAGCCCAGGAAACTATTTGCCACCTTTGGTACAGAGGCGCGTTACTGGCTCACAGTGAGCTCTCACTGCCTTTTCTGCCAAGGTGCTTTCCATCAGGTCAGCCTGCAGCTTGTGCTGGTGCATGGAGTTATTTCTCCCTACATGCAGGGATTGTCATTTTCCCTTTATAGACTTCACACAATTTCTGTCAGCACATTGCTCCACACTGTCAAGGTCCCTCTGAATTGCCATCTGGTTGATCAACCACTTCTCCCAGCTTTGCATCATCTGCAAATACATCTCTTAGATTAGATGCATCTCTTTCTTTTTCTCTCGCCCTTGTCTTGTTTTCTTCACTAGAACAAAAACAAATTGAGAGCGGATAGGATTTTTCATGTATTGAAACTGCTGGTTAAGTGAAATTTCATTCTTTTCCCTTTATGCCTAAATTTTAGAGTGCCTAACCCTCAAATTAAAAGTAACCTGTCACCTGTGGCTGTACAGGTCACAAGTCCATTTGTCTATTTAAAGTCTGTCTTCATGGTTCTCATGATTAAAATATCCATATGTTTATAGATAACCATCTACACAGGAGAAAGCTGTGTAAACTCCTGTTACAAGTGTTTGTAATACTACTTTCAATGAAGTTGGACATAATGCCAAAAATGTAATGTGACAAAAATCTTCACATGTAAACTCCATAATCCTTCCTCCTTTCAAGACTAAAAACTGAGCCAAGCTTTCCTGTCAATAGTGAGTATGGTAGCAATTTTCATGAATTCTTTTAAAACTATCTTCACCAATTTTCAGAACAAAAATAATACATGCTGAAGATGACAATAGTAGCAACTGCAAAACCACTAAATAGAATACATGTCAAAACAAGGTGAAGAAGAATGGCTAAGTACAGGATTCCATGCACTCTTTTAGCCTGCTTAACTGAAGAGAACCAAAAATTAATCATCATCATTGATGGGATTATATATATACACACATATATATGTACAAAGACCAAAAAATCATTTTCTGAGAGAAGGTTAAAGCATTATAGTTAAAGACATTATCAAATTCATTTCTTCAGAATATTTTTACAAGAAAGGTGAGACTTCAATCAAAGTGAAGGCCTGTGACACCTAAAAATTATAGTTCCACTAATGAGGATATAGTTAATATTATTAATTTGTCTTGAACCAAAATATAAGCATACTAAAATAGTGTAATCAAGAACAGCATGTAAGCATTTTGTAACACTGTGATGCCACAGCTAAACACAATGTATAGGCATTTCACATAGATATGTCAACCATGTGATCAGCAAAGTGGCAAATAAAGAATTGTGGTGTTGCAATTAGGAGCCGTGGGAAAACATGTAAATAGCAACCCAAGTAACAGAATTTGTAAGATAAAGAGTAAAGAACATAAACCAAGATAAACATGATGGACTGCACTTAGGAAGGATGTTCTGCCTAAAACAGAAAGATGACGTGAAAAAAAAAAAGAGGTATGCACCTTGTGACCAAATGACATCTCCCTTTCAGAAGGAGGACAAATAACATAAAATATTATGGATGAGTGAGAAACCGTGAAGAAGAAAGACAACAAGCTCACTTCAGTTGTGAATTCTCTCATGAAAGATCTCTTTGGCCTGATCACCTTGCCCTTGCTGACGAACGGGCTCTAGCCATCAAGTGACAACTGCGTGTTACCAGTTCCATGGCATTCTGTACTCACAGCTAATGTAGGGTATGAGGGTTAAGGACAAACAGTTTAGTACCTGTAGTAATAAGTAGTGATAATGGGTAAGAAATGGCCATTAGCACAAAGTCAATTGCCAAATGTCAATCTAATCTTGTTTTAAAGTTTAAAATTGGCTTGACTTGTTAGTCTGTTAAACTCACCCATCACAGCCATCTCTTAATTCCCTAACTGGTGTGTATATATATGGGTGTATACATGTGTAGTATATGTATAGATATACATATATTCTGCTGAAACAAGACAAAAGTGGTACTAACTAGACAGGAGGAGATAAATGTGCCTATGGTAAAGGAAAGAGATGATACTACAACATAACGGCAATATGTAAATTTATATATAACTGTTATCCCTATGCTAGTCAGAAGTAGAATGAAATCAGCAAGTAGAAACTAAAGATGTATTTTCTTGAGTTAGGGTAGGAGAATAGCTGTCTGATGAAGAGAATATTTCTGTTGTTCAATGCTGAAAAAAAGAATGGAATGGGAGGGAAAAAAAGGGGTGAATGCAGAAGGGGGTAGGGGGCAGGATGCAAAGAAATATCCAAGCTCCTCCTTGTATAGTAGGTGTGTGGTAGGATAGGTTTGTCATATAAATGAATAGTGTGTCACATAAAGGAACTGTAAGAGTATTTGAACAGAGAGACTCAGTGAATGCATATGATTCATGGAAAAGAATGAACAATACAATGGTACAGTTATGATTCAAATGTTAAATAAGAATGATGTTTCCACAGGTTATTCTTTATCATCTTTCTTCCCTGTTATATCAGGCTTCTAGTGTCTCCAATGCTAAGACTTACAAGGAAATAGCTATATGACTAAATGACTAATAACTAAAAGGAGAGGCTACTTAATGCTTGTTTTATAGGAATAATGCTGAATGTAATAGCTGAAATAAGGCTGAGATTTATCCCTTACTTAAGTTGGATAATGAAATGATAGACCTAGCAATAATGACAAGCATTGTAACTGTGTAAGTATTTTCCAATACAAAAAGGCTTGGGATGGAAACATGAGGAAAAGCAAAAGGTAAAAAAATAATCAGTGGAGAGATTAATAAGTCTTTTAAAAGCAAATTTCACTGCCCTAATATAATCAGTATCTAAGATCCTCTTATTTTTTCAGTATTCTGCTGCAGTAGTAAACTGAATAAAGATTAGCCAAAGGAAGCTGAACAGGAGGTCTGGAAAGAAGGAAGTGACAGACAGTATTAAAGAAAGGGACTCAGAGAAGTTGACAATACTGTGGGCTACTGTAGTGATTTAACCCCAGCCATCAACTAAGCACCACACAGCCGCTCGCTCACTTCCCCCTGGTAGGATGGGGAAGACAATAGAAAAAAAGAAGTAGAACTCATGGGTTGAGATAAAGACAGTTTAATAGCAAAAGCAAAAGCTGTGCATGCAAGCAAAGCAAAGCATAACAAGGAATTCATTCCTACTTCCCATCGGCAGGCAGGTGTTCAGCCATCTCCAGGAAAGCGGCGCTCCATCAAGCCTAATTGTGACTTGGGAAGACAAAACGCCATCACCCAGAACATCGTCCTTTCTTTCTTCTTCTCCCAGTTTTCTATTGCTGAGCATGACGTCATATGGTCTGGGATATCCCTTGGGTCAGTTGGGGTCAGCTGTCCCGGCTGTGTCCCCTCCCAACCTCTTGTGCACCCCCAGCCTCCTCGCTGGTGGGGTGCGGGGAGGAGCAGAAAAGGCCTTGGCTCTGTGTAAGCCCAGCTCCGCAGTAACGAAAACATCCCTGTGTTATCAATTCTGTTTTCAGCACAAATCCAAAACATAGCCCTATACCAGCTATTATGAAGAAAATTAACTCTATCCCAGACAAAAGCAGCACAACCATAAACAGATGGTGATAGCAAACTGTGCAAGAACACAAAATGAATGGATTAGAATATTTTGGGGGGAAAATTCACTGAATAGTGGTTACCTAGAAGTGTTTTGTCAAAGAATGGTCATGAAAAATAAAATCTTATTTATGGAATCAGGATCATCCCATTTACATAAGAAGTATCAAAAAGTAGATAATAACATAGGTATAAGGACTAAATATAGGACATGGCACTCTGTCCAGATGCTATGAGTTGAATTATAAATGATTATAACTGGTTGGCTAGAGATTAATATAATATACTATACAGTAAAGTTGGCAGTATTGTGCACTGGTTAATCTTTTAGAATTATGGACTACAAGAAAGAGACAAATAGGACTGCTGTGCCCCAGATAAAGTAATAGAAAGGAAGACTATATAGTATTATAGGGTTTTACTATCATTACTTTTTATTAATTATATACTGGATGAGCAGGAATGGTAGCTATAAAATAAAGAACTAATTGAGGGAGAGTGCTTCATCATTGACTTTCTTCCTCTGTTTTGCAGAACGGGCAATGAAAATGACATAGAAATTGAAAAATATGATAATCATTCCTTAAATTGAACAGCATGAATGGAATAATAATAATATCAATAATTTGTGTGTGGAGACACTATAGCAACATCATGTAACCTGGATATTTCATCCATCCTAACACAATAGGCCCTCAGAAAGTAACTTTAAAGAACACTAAGCTTATATCCCAATATCAGTGATGCTTTGGGCTAAGATAGTAAAAAAGAAATCCATTTATACTTAGCAACTCATATGCATAACAGGCAAACCAACCAACATAATGAAAATGTATTTTTTGCAAGAAAGAGACAGATTTTCTTCTGGTTTGTGGTTCTGCCTCTTTTTTTTTTTTTTTTTTTTAATCCATTCTTCTTGATTTTAATAGCCAAGTATATACTTATGCTAATTTTTACAAACATAGAAAAGTTGTTTTATTAAAATTACATACCTAAACTGCTTTTGGATTTGGTGTGGATCATGACATCCTCATACCTAATCAGTGGCTTGTGGTCATGTGAATCTCTTGATGCATAAGATTTCATGTCTATACCAACGCAGTTAACCTTTGTCATAAAAACACTCACAATTCTTCTCTGAAACCAATGTACTACTGATTTCCCCAAGATTTATAATATTCAGCTTCACAAGCTTTTCATGTTCTACTCAAATGGGTTAATTTCACTTAACATGAAAAATCTATGAGATATTTTTTTGTTGTTGAAATCAATAGAAATTTTTCCACTGACATTAAGGGAAAATCAGTCTCATCCTGTATGCGTACTCTAGTTAATGGAAGTAAATAAGCATATCAGGTAGATACCCCATTCCACCTCAAATTAGTATCCACACCAAAAATTAATTTCCTCTTCTTTTATTCAGATGATCTTCTCTGAGTTATCTGGTTTTAAAGTAGCCTTATTCTTTTTTTGAAAAGTCATGCTCTGTTTTCCAACTATCCTTTGCATATAATGTGACATTGCAACACAAAAAGTCATACACTGCAGGTAAGATTCGGTGACCTCTACCCAGAACAAACTATCTCTTAGCAAAAACTAAAACAAGAAGATGGTCACTTTTACACCAAGAGGTCACTTTTACACCAAACAAAGCTTTATGCATATGTTCACAAGCAGGTATGTACAAATACTGTACCAATGTCAGACAGGTTAACTAAGCATATGGAAATCACACCTGTGTAAAGAGCTAGTAGTAGCCTAAGACAGATATTAATTTAGGTAGAAGTCTGTCATGCCAGACTGAATATTAATTTTAACTAGAAACTTTAAATTTGACTTACAAGAATAACTTTCAGTTCAATAAAAATACTTTTAAATCCTTCTAACATTCTTCCGTCATGCTCGTATGAAAGTCTATTGTCTTTTAACTAGTATCCTAAATGTGGAAAAGAGTAGCAAATGCATAAGCATCAAAGAGACTGAAGAATACAAGGCTAGTTAAAAGTAACACAAGTCAAATCTTTTAAAGATAGGAGATAAAGCAAACTTTTTATAATGAAAATGGTAAATCAGTAACCATTTAATAGCCTTAATTTCAGACATGAACATGAATAAGTTTTTAATTGAACAATACTATATTTCTATCCCTATGTCTCTCTGTCTCTCTAACCCTCCATCTGCATACCAACCTTTCTTCCTACCTATATATTTGCACAGCTTCATATGGTTTTGAGATTGTCAGTTCCTGAATGCTCCTCATATCCACACAAACATTGTGCAAGTAAACCAGCATAGTTGAAAAAAGAAACCCTAACTTCTGTCACATAACAATGAGCACATCTAAATACTCTAGAAATGTGGAAAACCAAATCTGTGAAGGCTTCTGGTCCTGAGATTTGGAGACTAGAGACCTGTTAAGAAACTGTTAACTCCATATATACACAGTGAGTAAACAACCAGCATTCCACAGAGTAGCATCCCTGTCTGAATATACACCATCGCTTTAAGTAATCACCTTAGCAATATGCATATCAGTTTAACTCTACCAACTATATTTAAAGCTGATACTGTATCATCCCTAGAAATACTCTTTTGCAGATAGGACGAGTACATGTTGGCTGTTCAGCTAGTTTTTCTGTAGCTTCTCTAGCAGCCGTAGAGCAGCATCCTGCTCTCCTCACTGAGCTGAATCAAAATGGCAGTCTTCCTGCATATCAGTGATTTTCAAATTTTGCCATTTGTGCTTCACTCTGAATTTCATAGGTAGATTCATGTTCCTTTCAGTTACAATCTGTGTTTCTGTAATTTAATTGCTCTACCTTATGATCAGACTTATAAGCAACAGGAATCCTTTCTCACTGGGGAGCACTTATCCCAAACTATGTGGGCACTCAATCCCACTGTCCATGTCTCCAACAAAGATGTTCAATAATACTTGTTGGAACGGCGGAGGAATGCACATAAGTTGACCCAATATGAGTGATAGAAGTGATTCAACTTTATTTGCACGGATAGCTCATATTTATACAGTTTGCGATAATTATGCCTACTAGTCCTAATATGATTGGTACATTGCTAATGTTTATTCATTACTAAAACACACCCACTTGTGGTTGGCAGCTATGCGTGTTCCGTAACTTTCTCATGGGAACTTCTTCAAAAGTTACTTATGAAGTTATGCCAAGGTCACACCGTCCCTGTCTTTCTCCTGATAACAGCGAGACCAGCTGTTGTTTTTATCCTGATATCAGCAAAGCCAGCTATTTTCAGCCAAGGCCTAGTCTTGCTGCTCAAACTGACATTCTTTCACACAGAACTCTGCTCGCACAATTTTTCCACAGGCCCATGTCCTTTTTCATCAAGCCAATTCCCAACAAATACTGGTCACAATACTGACCCCTGAGGGACACAACTCATCATTACTCTCCACACAGACATCAAGTCTTTGACTGCAACTCTTTGAATGTGACCATCCAGCCAATTCCTTATCCACCGAGTGGTCCATCCATCAAATCCATGTATCTCCATTTTACAGACAAGGATGTCATGCTGGACAGTGTCAAATGCTTTGAACATGTCCAGGTAGGTAATGTCAGTTGCTCTTCCCTTCTCCACCAACACTGTAACCCTGTTGTAGAAGGCCACCAAATTTGTCAGACATGATTTGCCCTTAGTGTTGGCTGTCACCAATCATGTCCTTATTTTCCATGTGCCCTAGCATAGTTTCCAGGAGGATCTGCTCCATGATCTTGCCAGGCACAGAGTTGAGACTGACTGGCCTATAGTTCCCTGGGTCTTCCTTTTTTCCCTTTTTAAAGATTGGGGTTATGTTTCCCCTTTTCCTGTCAGTGGGAACTTCCCCGGACTGCCATGACTTCTCAAATATGATGGATTGTGGCTTACCCACTTCATCTGCCAGTTGTCTCAGGACCCACATATGCACCTGGTGCACCTTCAGGTTCCTTAAATGTTCTCGAACCTCATCTTCTCCTACAGTGGGCTCAGTAGTCTCTATTCGCCCAGTCCCTGCCTTTGCCTTCTGTGTCTTGGGAAATGTGGCTAGAGCACTTGCCGGTGAAGACTGAGAAAAAAAGTCATTGAGGACCTAAGCCTTCTCCATGACCCGGGTAACTAGGTCTCCTATTTCCTTCTGGAGAGGGCCCACATTTTCCCTAATCTTCCTTTTATCATCAAAGTACCTATAGAAGCCCTTGTTGCCCTTGACATCCCTGACCAGATTTAATTCTGTCAGGGCTTTAGCTTTCCTAACCTGATCCCTGGCTGCTCAGACAATTTCTCTGTGTTCCTCCTAGACTACCTGTCCTTGCTTCCCCCCTCTGTAGGCTTCCTTTCTGTGTTTGAGTTTGTCCAGGAGCTGCTTGTTCATCCATGCAGGCCTCCTGGTGTTTTTGACTGTCCCCCTCTTTTTTGGAATGCATTGCTCCTGACCTTGGAGGAGGTGATCCTTGAATATTAACCAGCTTTCTTGGGCCCCTCTTCCCTCCAGGGCTCTATCTCATGGTATTCTACCAAGCAGATCCATGAAGAGACCAAAGTTGGCTCTCCTGAAGTCCAGGGTAGCAAGCTTGCTGTGTGCCCTCCTCAGTGCCCTAAGGATCTTGAACTCCACCATTTCATGGTCACTACATCCAAGGCTGCCCTTGAGCTTCACATTCCCCACCAGCCCCTCTTTGTTGATGAGAACAAAGCCCAACATAGCACCTCTCCTTGTTACCTCCTCTATCACTTGGAGAAGAAAGTTGTCATGAATGCATTCCATGAACCTTCTGGATTGCTTATGCCCTGCTGTGTTGCCCCTCCAACAGATATCGAGGTGCTTGAAGTCCCCCATGAGGACCAGGGGTTGTGAATGTGAGGCTGCTCCTTTCTGTCTGTAGAAGATCCACTCAGTCTTCCTGGTTGGGTGACCTGTAGCAGACCCCCACTATGTCACCTGTCCCTTCAATCCTGACCCATAAATTCTTGGTCGGATCCTCATCCACCCCTAGGCAAAGCTCCATGCACTTTCCAGCTGATGACACCCCCTCCTTGTCTCCCCTGCTTGTTCTTTCTAAAGAGCTTGTGTCCTTCCATTCCAACACTCTAGTCATAGCAGCCATCCCACCACATCTCTGTGATGCCAATAAAATCACAGCCCTGCAGGCATGTGCATGTCTCTAACTCCTCTTGTTTATTCCCCATGCCAGAAACGTTTGCATAGAGGCATTTAAGTTACTGGCTGGAATTCTATTTTGCTGCTCTCCAGGTGCTGTCCTGCTGGCCTGTGATCCCTTTTCAGGCTCTGGGCATGTATATTCAGTATTACTGTTTTGGTTTTTTGGTTCTCTCTTGGTTTTTTTGTGGTTTTTTTTTCCCCCCAGCACTCCACTGAGTTCAGCGCTGCTACACTTGTTTATACTTGCAGAGGATCTGGGCAATAATGTTTCCTGTAGATGAAGAAAACAAGCAAATCTGCTAGGAAAAACACTATGTAGCTCCAATGCGAATAAGCGGGAGTAGAGGGAAGGTAATTTGTAAAAGACTTTTACTACTACTCTGTAGGGAAATGTACATTAGCAAATATGCATATTTGAATAGATTCTAACTGCTGAGTGATAAATTCTGGTATATAAATGTTGCTGTTCTGAATTTGCATTTGCAACCTTACTTTCCTTAGAAAACAAAGTGCAGAATATTGTCCTCAGAAGTGTATTTGAAAAATGTTATTTGTCACTTAGCAAAATCAGCACAAGCCTTCCAAAAGCTGCACTATACACTCAACATGCAGAAAAAGCTTAAATGACTTTCGCCTGCCTAACATAAAGAAGCGTGAGAGGTTTATTCACTTGCTGCTTAATCACTACTGACTGACCTTCATTGTCTTCTTTTTCTCTTAGCTGCAACCTTTGTGCTTATATTTTTTATGGTAAACCTGGGGGTTTTAGCCCCTACTGCAGCAACATATTTCATTGTATACTGTATGCAAACCATTATAATAATGGAAACCTAGACTTAATTTCTGGAAAATTGTGTCAGACAGGATTTTTCTGAAGTAATTCAGATCATAGCTGTTATTAAAAAACTTGTTCTAGAGTATGGTTCAGCTATGTTGAAACATTTAAATTTTTTTTTTAGTTTGTAACTTCCAATAGTTTAGCATTAAAAAAAAATTGCTTTTTTTTGTTGCGTTGGAAAATTTGAAAGTGTTCTTATAATTTTTAGCTTTTTTTCTCAGAATGCCTCAAGACTGAGAACTGAAAAATAAGCCACATTTTTTTCTTTTCTCCTTACCATTTCTGTATCCTGGTAACATGCAACATAAAAAAATGGCAGATGTATCCCCTGGTATATTTACTAAGTTATTGTTCCTAGCTCTGTACTGTACATATACCTTTACTCTGATCTTCTGTGGTATTCTAGTCTACTACGTTTTACTCATGGTTAAGCAGTAGTGCCACACAGCTATGTATAATTAAAATATTGTTAATACAGATATACGTGGTTAGTTTTACTTAAAATTTATCACAAAGCTGAAATTAAAAAATCAACTTATTCTCATAATTAATTTACCTATTTTTATAGTGTTTAAAACAATATAACAATTAGATTCATTTTGTCACAGACATAAAGCGGTAAACGAAGCCAGATGTGACTCGAAGATAGAATATAACTTTAAGAGGGTGGTCATCAGACTGAAGGACCAGTGTTTTTGTATTCTGTTTGGCTTATTCACTTGTTCATTATTCATGGGGGATACGGAAAAATAAAGGAAAGAAAACCTTGGGGTGAATTAGAATCATATAATCATCTAGGCTGGAAAAGACCCTTAAGATCATCAAGTCCAACCATAAACCTAACACTGCCAAGTCCACCAATAAACCATATGCCTAAGCGCCACATGTACGCGTCTTTTAACTACTTCCAGGGATGGTGACTCAAGCACTTCCCTGGGCAGCCTGTTCCAGTGCTTGACAACCCTTTTAGTGAAGAAATCTTTCCTAATATCCAACCTAAACCTTCCCTAGTGCAACTTGAGGCCATTTCCTTTTGTCCTATCTCTTGTTACCTAGGAAAAGAGACCAACACTCACCTCACTACAGCCTCCTTTCTGGTAGTTGTAGAGAGTGAAAAGGTCTCCCCTCAGCCTCCTTTTCTCCAGACTAAACAACCCCAGTTCCCTCAGCCGCTCCTCATAAGACTTGTTCTGATGAATTACTGTAATTAGTTTCACATAATAAATTATTCAAGTGTTGTTAAAATATAGCAGCATAAAGATATGAAAATAAGAGAAAAATAGTTGTGAAACATGGCTAAACTGGTTTGAAACCAAGTCCTGTACTGTTGAGGTGGGTCAATGTCATGGTGTATATTGCAATCATCTGGACTGGGTATCAGAATACTCTGCAGCTCTTTCTAGCCCATATATAGAGATTTTCTTCCAAAAGGAACCTGTTACACTAGGTTATCAATGCAATTTAGATGTCCCTTACTAAGACGTTGTGACATGATTAATAGGTTCACTGAGATCTGGGAGATAGATAGCATTCCTCTGTTCCATACTTGATGCAGTTATGCCACGGTTTCTACTTAGTATCCCAATGGACCACTGGATAGGTTTCTGTTGTGGTGGTGCTGGTATTGGTTTTCGGTTTTTGGGTGGTTTTTTTTGTGTTGTGGGAATTTTGTTTGTTTGTTGCGGGTTTTTTTTCCCAAACCTGTTGCTTCATAGGTCCATTCACCAATTTTCAGATTGGAAGGAACCATTACTAGCCTGACATCTAAGGCATTCAGTCTATCTGTATAACATTCAAGGCAAAACTATTTTTGCATGAAGCCATAAATTCTGCATGAGAGAATGCACATTTTTACGATAGTGCATGGCACAGTGTAGAATAACAAACAGTTCCCTTTAGATTCTTTTGGATAGTCTACGTCTCTGCTTTGAAGAGGTTATACTAGATTAACATAATGGACTCTTCTAGGCAGAAAACATATGGAATTGTGAAATGCTGTCTCAAATATCCAGGGGGAGAAAGCAAGCAGAGGCTCCAGAGCACCACAGGAAACTAAAATAATAGCATACTATCTTTTTTTAATAATAAGTTCCTATTGTTCTGCTTTCCCCATACCCTTCTTATCACCACATATTAGAAAATGTCTGGTGAGAGGGGGAAACATTAAACTTTTTGTCTTGGAGGAGACTGTGGTTAGGAGATGTTAATTTCTTTCTCTGCTGCTCCAGTACAGCACCATGGCTGTAAAGAATGGAAGGTATTGACCTTTTTTTGGATGATATTCATGTATACAATGGAGGTGGAACTTCTTTGCAGCTTCTGATTCTGAAAAGGAAGGTAGGTTTACCTTGCAATCCATGTGTCCTTTTCACACAAACTCAAGAAACTAAACTTCTTCCCTCTTTCTTTAAACTCAACAATCTAACGCATATTTATCCTGTAGGTAGAAGATTGAATGAAATTATAAGTTTATATGAAATTAGAAGAAAAGAAAATATGCAGAAGCCACATAGCTCCAATGACATTTTGTGCTAAAAAATTCCACAGAACATCCTAAGTATTTTGGCTGGACAATTAGCTCTGTTATTATGAAATGTCTGTTGCTTGAATTGCATAGTCAGTGGGCAGCTGAGGTTATTTTATTACAGAGTAAGTTTTTGCCATCTGTCCTGGCCTCTAATTAACATGCAACCCCCCCATAATTCACAATTGCATAATAAAAATACAATAATAAGTAATTAAAATGCATGTGTATGTTCATCATTTATTGCTGCATTCATCTGTTACATTTTGGACAAAAAATAGCAGGAAGGGTTTTGTTGGTTTATTCCACTCTAACATCAGACCAGCTCTTCCGTTGGTTCAATACAATATTTTTTGGTGAAGTCAATGAGCTTATGACATCTTGTATCAACTGGCCACCTGATCTGTAGCATGGATTCTGGTCTATTTATTATTTAAATAAAATAATACAAACATTTACAAAAGGTTGCAATACCTAGGTTAATGGCTTCTTGTTATTTTGAAGATTCTTTTGAAGAATTTTGCATTTTACCTTTGTGGTGGCGTGCTCCCCACCCCCAACCTGATCTCTGCTTCCTGTAACTTCAACAATGCGCCCACCTAATGACAGTGCTGGTCAATGTCTGACTCAAGCCAGATTTGGAAGAAGCTAACACCTGTACTCAGTACATAAATATGAGTCAATTATATTACTCCATAAATAGTGGACAGCCCAGGGCCTGTTGAGCCCTCCTGCATGGCAGCGGGCTGCACGACAGGATCTCCCCCTGAGTAGGGATGTCTCTCAAGGTTACACTTGCTGCAGAGATCCCTTACTCCTCGAGGCTGAGAGAGTCCTTGCTGCAATAGATTCTCAGTAAGTGATGCTAAACTTTGAAATCTTAGCTAACTGATATAAAGGATTGATTGCATATATATAAGCTTTTAGACATAAACCGTTGACCAAATCTGGGATTGTCTGGATCCAGCCGCAACTAAACTCCCCTCTGAGAAGGAGTTTAGAATGCAAGGGGGTCCTTTCTGAACCTTGTGACTTAGGGGGAGTGTCTCCCTGACCATTTTGGCTGAATCTGTCCTCTAAGCAGTAAATATCAGGTGAACATTGTCATCAAATCATGTTAAATCACTGTTTCATTTACTGCCAAACTTTGTTATGTTGCTGTTTTATATCAATAAACATATTGCTACTTCTCTCTTACGAGTGAAGTGCATCACTCAATCCATGACAGCTTTCACCAGAAGGGTTACTTTTCCAGTCTTCCATTTTAAAACTATAGCATCAAGGAATGTTTTCTTTCACTTTTAATAAAATGATTATTCATTTTCCCCAGCCCTGTTGCTATGAAGATAGCCTGATAATATTTAAAAGAACAGTCCCCTTTGTGTATAATGTGTACACTACAGTGTAGGAATCTCTTCCCTAGTTATCTTTCAGTTTGAATAACTGTATTACCACACTTGTGCATTGCTCTCTAGTGTTATTTACTCAACATTCCAAACTAAAATAATTGTCTACTTTACTGTCATATTTGTTTTTATCAGCTACATGATGTTGCATACTTTGAGTTTCAAGGCTAAGAGGATAGATAATTGAATTAAATAAATTCCCTAGAAGCCATGTGAATGAATCCCACATGTTGATTACCAAAGTATTTACATCTGATTAGAAAAATACTTGGTTTTCCCTTTTATTGCCATTTGCTTTTTCTGCCCTGGTGTGTAAATGCTCGTTTCCTAATATTCCACTATAATTAGTCATTTCTTGCTAGAGGCAGGGCATTTTATTATAATACTCTATACATGTATGGAGTGAAAATGAGGGAAATGCTGTCCACCTCCAGCCTGTGGAAGAGATCAAGACTGATGTGGTTATATCATGTTAGTTCAGTGCATCTAGGTTTGAGGAAAAAGGCAACTTTAGTGCCTTATACCCTACTCTTGGAAAGTAGAAGATGGAGACTTTCTACTAAGCTCCAAAATCTAAAGAAAATTAAACATAACACTTATTGTAGTCTTTTAATTAATTACTTCATTAATTGTTATAATATATACTATTATATATAAAAATATCTAAGTAACTTGGTTATTTAACTATTACTAATTAATACTTTTCAAAATAACTTTTCTAATATCCTCAGCAGGAAATTCCATTGTAAGCTATGTATAAGGACTAGACATTAAAATAAAAATTTGTTGTTATTATTCTAGCTGCAACAAATAGACTATCAAGAGACAGGAATGCTATTTGTATTATGATTTTAATGTGACCTGGATGGTCGTGGAAACTTCTTCTCTACTGATTGTCTGCACAGCTATGGCAGGACACAGAACTGGCCCATAGCTAAATAGACAGGAAAAGGAGTAGTTCTCTTCTCCCTTTATCCTAAGCTGTGGAGATTCCTCTGCTCAGATCTACCTGAAAACATCAATTAAAAACCCCTAAGGTCATATGCATGTTCTTCAAGGCTAAGAACAGAAACCTACCTTTTGTGTACAGAACGAAAGCATATTTTCTCTCCCAACAGACCTGTAAATGTCCCAGCACCTTAACTCCTACAGAATCCAGTGTCAGTGAGGCAACTAAGAGGTAACATATGGAATCAGTTTGCCAGTCTACCAAGATATCTACATAGTATCTCGGACAATATGGGATCTCAATAGTCAAGCTATTGTCTCTGAACACAGCTGAAGCCAGATGACATTCTTAACATTTTTCTTCATCCCTAAATAGTAGTAGAACTGCTTTGCCTGCAGGTATTTTTAATTTATTCGCCTGCATTTCTCCTTTAATGAGCAAATTAGAAGCTGAAAATACCTGAAGTGAAATTTTTAAAATTTCTGCAGTAGGCATTACAGAAATCCTAATTCTGCCAATTCAAATAGCCTTGAATGTCCAATTTGTAACTAGTAATAAAAAACAGCTGCTTTCTTCTTCACAGCATGGATTCCCAAACTGCAGTTCAGTTCGCATGTTTGCAACACCATTGATCCAAAACTAAAAAAAAAAGACCCTATTATATGATTTGTATCTGAGCTATCCCTCCCTAGGTATAACACCCCCCACACACCCCCCACCCCCCCCAAATGGCAGGCCTTTCATTAGTCCTGACTACCACTTGGTTTTCCTAAGTTGCGTGTTGGTCTACAATAGGAAATATGGAACTCTCTGTCCTAACATGTTAGTATACTGCTCATTCTCACAGTAAAGGGTCTTCCCAGGAATTGAGAAGTTTGACATAAAATTAGAACACACACCAGGGAAACATATTAGTATGGTAGGCATGCCATAAAAACTCAAACAATGGGTCCAAGCAAGCGATCCCAAGAAAACCATGTGCATCTGAAGCAGATGTAAAAGAGAAGTAGATATAAATCTAAAGAAAGATTCAGATTCACAAGAGTGAATCAATGACAGAATTGATTAAAATCTTCAAATATATCTGTTGGCTTACAAAAGGAACTCTTAAAATTTCAAAAACAATTAAGACTTTAATAGTTAGCAGGATCTTATAGAGCTTGAAGATTGCATTATGGAAACAACTGAAGAAATTACAAGGGCTTAATATTTTCTGGAAAACTGTCATTTGAAAGGCATTTTAGAGGGATATCTTGAGGTGAGAAGCTTTCAGAGCATGCTGGATAATTGTGTAGGACAGAGGAGACTGGTGTAGTCATGCCCAGATTGTATTTTGAGAACAATTCTTGGAGACCCCTATACCCAAACCTGCATGCAGGAATTATTTCAGAGAAAATACATTGATTGATTCCAATAGATAGGTTAGAAAAGAATGACTTTCTTTTTTTCCTTTGAAATGCAAATGACAGAAAACCACAACCCAGAAACAAACTGGGTGGCTAAATTAATTGATGATGATGCCTACACAGATATATATGTAAGTATATCTGTACACAGAATAAAATTTTTAAAAGTGTCCAAATGTTCTGAGGATAATAAATAACAATGTATTGAAAGATGATCTTCATTTAAATAATAGCCATTAGGAAAGGAAAAAAAAAAAGAAGAAATCAGATGGATTAATTTTGCTTCAATATAATGAGAAAATTAAATTATGAACACATTTTGGTGCCATCTTTACAGTAAAATATCTGACCAACATTTAAAATTATCATGTTAAAGTTCATCTCATGGAAGAACAAAAAATCTTTTATACGTAACTGTACCCCTGTCAAAGCTATGATCAGAAACATGCTCTTGATTTTTATGTTACCACGACAAATGATCAAGGTACATTAAATTGATGATGCATCATATTTACAACAAATGACACTTGTTCCCGGTGGCATGTTTGCCTAGTTAATATGCAAAGAAAAATGAAACCATATATAAGGAACTAAATACCACATTTTGACTAATATTGTAGCATATATATGATATTCTAGAATTTTATCATCTGCGCATATTATAAGTTAAAATATTGAATTTTCTGCCTTTTCAGTGGAGTGACAAAATGTTAAACTACTTCAGTAATGGAAACTCTAATTATCAGGCCTAAGATTTTTTTTTTTTTTTCTTTTCTCTCTAAGGACCTCTTAGCATCAGCAGGCATTTGAACTTGGCTATATATTTGAAAGTGTTTGGGATCTGATTTTGGTACATTATCATTGCATCATAAAACTATGTGAGCATATTCTGTACACTTTCTTCTAGATTATCTCAGTCTTGAAAATAAAAACTGCAGCAAGCAAGAGTGAACAAGCTTGGACTTTTGAAGATGTGAACCAGTCAAGGACTACCATTTTGGACTCTTCTGTTCAAGAATGTTCTTTGTGCACTTAATTCTTTTCTCTATGTCTCTGTTGTGTTTTATGCCTTTCTGATGTCCAGTCATGCTGATCAGTAAAAACTTTTCATTAAGAAAATTGCCCATAAACTGCAAATGAACCACTAAATGTGTTTTAAAGTTCAGCTTTGCCAACTGTAAATCTGCCCAGGCCCTCCATGAAGACATTAACAGATACACTGGACTCTGTTCAAATGCCTCAACAGAGTTGTCCAGAAAGATGAGTGATGCCCTAGGAAATCCTGGCTGTCCTCCAGCTGCCATTCTATAGTGATGTGGGTCTCCTGAGTGTCATATCTGTCATCCTTGTGTGGATCTCTCACATATCCTGATGCCTCTCAAAAGGTATTACCAGTTATGGCCACACAACTTACTTGACCCTCATATGCCATTTGTTCTGTGGGCTCCATTAATCTCCACTGATGATAATGGAAGCAGACACCTAAATTTAAATGTCATAATCTTGAAATTAATCTCAGTCCCATCATCCAAAGAGCTCCTGAATATACTAATGACTCCTGAGTCTATCGTTTAAATGTGGGATTTAGATCTTTCAAAGATATTTTGTATTATCACTTCAATGCATGCAGTACTATTTCACCCACTTATTTCATAATATTAAGAGATGTACCAGTGAAGAAAACGAAGAATCAAGATTCCATTAAAGATCTTCATTGAACTTCAATATTCAAAGAATCATAATGGTTTGGGTTTGAAAGGAACATTAAAGATCACCTAGGCCAACCCCCCTGCTTTGGGCAGGGGCATCTTTCACTAGATTGGGTTGCTTGAAGTCCTGTGCAACCTGGCCTTGAACATTTCCAGTGATGGGTCATCCACAACTTCTCTGGGGAACCTGTTCCAGTGTCTCATCACCCTCATTGTAAAAAAATTTCTTCCTCATGTCCAATCTAAACCTACTTTCTTTCAGTTCAAAACCATTTCCTCTTTTGTCACCTCAGGCCATCTCTCCATCTTTCTTATAATCCCCCTTTAAGTATTGAAAGGCCACAATAAAGTCTCCTGAGAGCCTTCTTTTCTCCAGGCTGAACAGACCCAACTCTCTCATCCTTTCTTTTTACAAGAGGTGTTCCATCCTTCCGATCATTTTCATGGCCCTCCTCTGGACCCACTCTAACATGTCTATTTTTTCCTGTACTAGGGGCCCTAGAGCTGAATGCAGTACTCCAGGTGAGGTCTCAAGAGAGCAGAGTAGAGGGAGAGAATCACCTCCCTCGACCTGCGGGCCACACTTCTTTTTATGCAGCCCAGGATATGATTGGCTTTCTGGGCTGTGAGCACACATTGCCAGCTCATATCCTATTTTTTTCTCCAGCAGCATCCCCAAGTCCTTCTCTGCAGGGCTGCTCTCAATCCACTCATCCCCCAGTCTGTGATAGTACTGGAGATTGCTCTGGCCCAGGTGCAGAACCTTGTACTTGTCCTTGTTGAACCTCATGAGGTTTGCATGGGCCCATTCCTCAAGCCTGTCAAGGTCTTTCTGGATAGCATCCTTTCCCTCTAGCACCACGCAGCTTGGTGTCATCTGCAAACTTGCTGAGGGTGCCCTCGATCCCACTGTCTATGTCATTGATGAAGATATTAAATAGTATTGGCCCCAGTATGGACTGTTGAGGGTCACCACTCATTATAGTTTAACCTTTAATTCTTATTAAAAAAAAAAGAATCGCTCTCTCTAATACTAAAATAATATTAAGGTTTTTGTGTGCTTCAGTAGTATAACATTAATGTCCTTCTCCCTTAATTGTAGATTAAGAGCCAGCTAAAGCTAGCAAAACCTGTCATTATTTTAATTATTATTGAAGTTCAAATTAAAACTTAGTAGTTTTGCCTGATTGAGAAGTTGAACACAGTTCTCCTTTTATTCCAGGCCTTTGTCCTACTTTCAGGGTGCTGGTAGCTCTGTGATGGGTTATGTTTACTAAACAAGCAAGTGGACAATATTACAAAATAAAATCCTGTAAAGTAAATATTATGGATTTATGGGTACTATTTATTAATAATTTAATAATTATACTTAATAATTACTTAATTTATAAATTTATAGGGTTTATTTCTGAAAACTTTCATTGGTTTGGAGAATTTCAAAGGAAAAAGAGAGAACGTGTTAACTACATCCAATTGCCAATCCCTCAGACGAAAATCAATGCTGCCACTAAGAAAGTTACCAGGAATGTGCAGCCAGAAGCAGAGGCAACAGTGTTTAAAAATAAATAAATAAATAAATAAATAAATAAATAAATAATATTCAGCTTAGTTACCCATAAAAAAAAATTACTCTTCAGATAACACCAGTAGGACTGTGATCCAGACACTCCTGAGTTCATAAAAGGGCTACTCCTCTCATCTTATTTCTGAAGATGTAGTGCTACCTTTCTTGTACATGGAACTGATTCACATGCTATAGTAATTCAACAGAGTTTGCATGATACTCGAGTACAAACATGACCCCTGTGAACAGAATAGGATATTTTAAAATGAAAACCTTATTTTGAAAGTGAAAATAAAAACCTAATCTG
The DNA here is from genome assembly GCF_929443795.1 of Astur gentilis. Lineage (NCBI taxonomy): Eukaryota > Metazoa > Chordata > Aves > Accipitriformes > Accipitridae > Astur > Astur gentilis. The sequence continues at coordinate 15,046,533 of NC_064892.1, forward strand.
ATTGTTCTAGCATTTTTAATTTCTAAGTGTCACTGACATTACTTTAAGAAGAGCTAGAATAATCCTAGTCTATCATTTCATTGTTAGAGAATTTAGAAACTGGCAATTCACTTAATTTTTAAATAAAACTAAGTAAGTGTAATATGATTAGCCACTTACTTACCCAGCTAAAAATTTTTGAATCTTGAAGACTAACCAAGAGGAACATAGGTGATTCTTTGAATTCCCAGGAAGATTACTTTCAAATGTAAAAAAATTATGTTACAAAATAGACACTAGTAGCAATTTTAAAGAATATTACTGACAACTCACTGTATTTAAAGCCAGCGTTCAGAGCCTTTGAATAACCAAAACATCAAATCCTTAACAAAGACTGTAGTTATCAGGCACAGATGAAGGTAACTCTTAATACAACATGAAGACAGGTCAAGCTTCTGTGCAGCTATGAAAGTTAGAGAAACTTCCTATTGGCACTTTCATACTGACAATGTGGCTTTGCCTCCTGTTTCATTCCAGTTCATAACTCTTGGAATTGGCAGTATATGTGTTAATTTGCACTTAGAGTTTGTAGAAACACAAATAGCCATTTTCTTTGTGGTGAAACTTAATTTCACAACAGAGGATAGTCTGCACTAAAGATGTGCATTAAAAGATGAACTTATCCATACCATCTGGCTCTGGGACTGTGAGGCACTTCCAGATGCTGATAGTGAAAATAGTGTAGAGGTAACTGGTTTTTGTGAAGTCAAGTTGGGGAAGAATCCTGACCCGTAGCACTCCGGTGTGATCTGCAAGTCACTGTGCAGTCACGGGTGTAATGTACTAAACTGTTCGTCTTTGGGAGTGAAAGGTACAGAGGGTTTTCCCTAAGTCCCTGTCCAGTAGGTTCAGCAACCTTAACTTGAAAAGGGATCACATCTAGCATTTTATATGGACTTTTCCATGGAGATATTCCCAGACTGTCAGTCTATCACAACTGATGTGAAGACACTTCTCCCTTCCACATAAGATTCCTGTACTTTGTCTGCATCTATTCATTATTATTGAAAATTAACTTGATGTCGTTACTATAAATGAAGATGATCATGAAAAGTGTTTTTGCTGGCCTGTTTTTTTTTGAGGAGAGGCAGGTGAAACAGCTGAAAAATATTATATTTCTTTGCAGATCATTACTGATTTCAAACTTTATGTTTAGAATGTGGAAGAAGAAATTTCACCAAATTATTATATTAATACTTGTAAATAAGTTTCCTTAAGGTATATTTTTATTATTATTTGCTTGATATTACTATATGTTTCTTTTAGGGTAATATTTACTTCAAGGTTTCCTATATTTTCTTCATTTTTCACTGTATTTTCCTTGAGCTACCACATTTTCCACTGTCTTTAAAGCTTCAAATTATATTGCCTTCTGACTGCCGTCTGATAAAACAAAGTTTGTGCAGATGCTGCACCTCTGAAGAGCTGGGAATGGTGCACCAGCTGATGCCTGGCTACTCACCTGTAAGAAGTACCAGACAAGGGGCTAGCCTAGCAATTTTACCACTCAAATTATTCAATATTTGGCAAGTTACTACATTTTCTCATACACAAATTTTTATTCTTTTCTCTTTCAACCAATGTCCCTCTGATGTTGTCATCCTCAGCTTGGGACAGTGCCCAAGAAAAGATAATACAGCTTCTTTCTTTTGAGGAATCAAGAAAGGAAGAAGAGTTTCAAAGCTTAAATGATAAATGATTGAATATAATTATGTAGAAAACAATAGGAACCAGTTTCTTTCTTCCTTTAAATGTCTTTAAAAGTACTTGAGTGGGTTTTTTCTACAGTTTTGTTTATGGCTTGGTATATCTGGAAACTGTTCTATGTATAGAATATGTATCTTTATTAAGATATTGGAAGGATAAACTAAAGTGATTTGAAGAAGAAATAAATTTTCATCTATAATATATTTTTCTCATTTAAAAATAAATAAATTCTTTTCTTAGATTTTTTAATGCTGATGATATTTGACATTTCCTATGAACTTGATTAAGGTAAGGGCTCTCCAGACATATTTATAAAAAAATTGGATGGTTAATGATCTTGAATGTTCAAGATATGTTTTGATTTTCAGATAATCAATACTTTTCTATTTTTTTCCCCCTTATTTAGGTGTGTCCTGGTTTCAGCTGGGATGGAGTTAATCTTCTTGCTAGTAACTGGCACAGTGCTGTGTTTCGGATTTAGTATTAGAATAATGTTGATAACACACTGACGTTTTCAGTTGTTGCAAAGTAGCACTCATTCCAAGCCAAGGACTTTTCAGTTTCCCATACTCTGCCAGTGAGGAGGTGCACAAGGAGCTGGGAGGGAGCACGGCCAGGACAGCTGACTCAAACTAGCCAAAGGGATATGCCACACCACAGGATGTCATGCTCAGTATATAAACTGAGGGAAGTTGGCTGGCGGTGGGGTGATTGCTGCTCAAGGACTGGCTGAGCACCAGTCAGCAGGCAGTGTGAAATTGCGTTGTGCATCACTTGTATTTCTTGGGATTTATTTCTCTCTTTTTTTGTTGTTATCTCCCTTTTCATTGTTATTATTATCATTATCATTTTTTATTATTATCATTATATTTCAATTATTACACTGTTCTTATCTCAACACATGTGTTCTACTTTTTTTTCTCCCCACAGCGGGAGGGGGAAGAGTGAGTGAGTGGCTGCATGGTGCTTAGTTGCCTGGTGGAGTTAAACCATGACAAGGTTCATCCATGACACAGAGATATGTTACACTGAGTGGACTCAACTAAGCATACCACAACACACTGGAAAAGGAATATTGAGAAATCTTTCCTTAAAATTTTAATATTTTTTCATAGATTTTTATAGAGAAAATAAAAAATGTGGCTCATAAAAAATGTTTATTGATTTAATATAGAAAAGAATAGAATCAATATTGAAAACAGATCTGATATAATGGAAAAATAAAAGCTTTTCATACTTGAATGGAAGAAATTGCATATTTTATGCAATGATAAATTAAACAACACAGTACCTGAAGAATGAAATTAATTACTGACTGAAGGGATTTGTTTGTTTATTATGACATTTTATAGATTCACACATAAGGAAGATAAAGTGAATATTGATGCCACATGTCCTACAAAATATTATTCAAAACTGAGACTGAATTCTCACACAAAATTCAGTCAACCAATTTTTATGTGCCATATTCAATCACAGTGAAAATCAGAATAATTCTGGAACTGACAGACTCCATCTGGAGTTTTCCTGTAGTCAGGAAATCTTGATTCCCTACTTGCCTCAGTCATTGATTATTTGTATAAAACTGAACAAGTTGGTTTGTGGGTTTTTTTAAGTTTTCAGTCTCTCAGTCATCATCTGCATTACCCATTCACACTTTGACCACAATCACCTTTCACTTTGCTTATGTATACTACCTACTATAGTGGGACCCAATCATTATAATAATGTCCTACATAAATTACAGGAGGTTTGCAAGGTCAAAGTTTTTCAGCAAAGATTACAGTATATTTTTATCTGTTAACAAAATTTATTTGAAGAAACTTGTAAACCAGTATTGAATCAAACCCAGAGCAAAGCGACATCACATTTAAACTAGAAAACCAACCGTAAGGATCTGAAATATGGTTTTCCTACCCCAGTTGAATTTAGCTCAAGCTGTAATGATAAAAGCCCAGAAGCAGAACTGATACATTTATAGACAGACAATTTCCTTAGCAAAATGTGAAAGGTCCTTTCTGCCTCTGTTAGAAAAAACACGAAGGCTAGATCAAGACGTTGACACAGTAGTGTCAGAAGAAACTATTTCAGCATGCACAGAATGCAAACTCCAGGAAGGGTGTACAAGGCAGATTATGTTGCTAATGAAAAATACTAGTAAGCGTGAACTGTTATGAAGCTGAAGTTTTCTCTTGCAAACTAATATATAGAACAATAAAAGTCATCAAGTTTTTTAACACTGAAATGTCACTAGTAATGGTAGCATACATAAGAGAGTTTGAGTTTTCATTCTTGTTTGTTCCTCTTCTTATTCCTGTTGCTCTTCCTAACGTTGCTCAGAAATAACTGTAAGTAGTCATTGTGTCAAATCAAGACTGTGACTCAGATGTAGGATCAGTTACAGTCCTGTTCCTGACTTGCTGGCAAATTTGTTTTCTTATTTTATCTGTAATTCTGGTACCGTTCAGCTTCCATCTTTCGGTTTACTGAGGGAGGACATTCAAATTAGTAGGGGAAGCATAACTGGACAAATATCCCTGCAAATATGATTGTGCTAACACTAGTAAAAAGCCACACACTTTGTATTGGCTTGACAGTACAGAGTCTTAGGACTCCTCTGGACTTGCCTTGGCCTGAGCTGTTTTTACCTTTTTTTCAGCTGTGACAGCAATTTCCTAGGGGTCAGGTGACTGCTTCTTGAATTTGTTTTGGATTTTGTTTAACTTTGTGCAGTTGTGTGATATGAAGCCTCCTGTTAACAGATAGCAAAACCAAGCAATCATTCTTTGCAGAATAAACTGTCTATGACTGTAGAATAAAACGTGGTATGAGTGAATGCTGACAAAGGACAATATCTGAAGTCCCAGGCAGTAAACAAAAGAATTCTATGATCAGTCACTTGTGAATCAAGTAAGACCTTCTTTACAGCGATCAAAGAACAGAAAAGCTGGAAAATGGCAAACCAATTAAAAGAGAAGCAAGTTGTTTTAAGAAAATTTGTAAAAATAACCTAAGTGAATTCCAAGGTGAAAGATGAAAAACAGCAATCAAGCAGCATCGTATTCCTCGAGGCAAAAACCTCTTGATGCTGATGACTTGTTATGACCCACTCTCTTCACAGACTTCTTGGGGAAGCTGGCATTGTCGACCACAAGCTACAGAAGGGCTCTGGAGGAGACATAAACCCAAAGAAAAAAGGTAGACTCTAGACTGGGTTTGTGTAATAGACTATAAGCATTAGTATCATTTTAACTGATAGTAACTGTTTGTTATATTTTGATTAGACTGCTAAGACTTTACTTAGACTAACAATAAAGTCTTGGTTCTGCATATGTATGGTGTATTTTCCCTTTTGCCCATAACAGAATTTTGAATGTAACAGATAATATCACAAGAAAGTCAACAATTAATTGATGTGAAAGGTTGAAACAGGAAAGTCTAAATTGTGTGAAGGATGCATACATCTGTGTTGACTTCTGTGGACCTATTCTTGTGACATAGGATTCTACAGCTATCCAGAGAAAGACAAAAGTAAAAGTGAAATAAGAAAAGGCTGTATGATAATAAAGGTGAAAATGGTATGGCAACAACAGAAGAAGTGAAATGTTGTCTCCACCCGGTGAAGCGTGTTGTCAATTGTAGCTATAAAAAGGGTTGGGTTTTAATTATTCTAGTTAAACTGTGTAATTAGAAAGAGGATTTTTTTTATTATTATTTTTAGAATTGGCATATTTTACGCTTTTTTCCTTGTGATATGTATCTTTGTTTCAAATAAATATTCCTTGATCTACCTGTTATTTCATTATCCTCATTTAAAAAATGTAGTTAATCAGCCCTCTTGAAAAGCAAGACATAATGAAAAAGACTGAAGCAGTTTAGTTTGACATATGACAGCATCACACAGTGTGTACATATATGTGAAAGTATACATTTCCACTGAAGGGCAGCAGTTTTGCTACCTTCTTCTTTTTGTGCCTTACTGCATTCTTTTTATGTTTAAGTTCAAATCTGTGTAATATTTACTCTTCGTGGGAATTCTGGAGCTTTACCTCTATTCTTCTAAATATTTACAATAAGTCTTTCTAATAGGTTTTATTAATATGGTGCATGGTGGGGGTGTGAATATTCCAGTGACGGCCTGAGACTTTTTTCTCCTGAATTTACATGTTTACATGTTTGCAAAGACTGAAATAACAACAAAATAAGATTAAAAATATGTTAAAATAAGGAAAAAAATTAAGAACTACTTCACTTTTCATAAATAACATTCCCAAGGGCACTTTCCCCTTCCAGTTTGCTTCCTTCCATTCTGTTTCTTCATTCCCTCCATGGTCTGCTGCCATTTCTCATTATGTTTTCTATCTAATTTAAGCTATAAGCTTCTCTGAGTAGGAACATTATTTCCAGTTTTATTCTTAAAGCCCTACTTGCTCCTATTGTGTTATATAAAGAGAAAGCCGTATTTTTAGTAACACTGATACAATGCATTTGAAAAAAGATGTCATATAAATTCAGCAATTAGTGTAAGTTGTCTGAAACACAGAACTTTTCTAGTTTAAACAGCAACTGTGAACAGGAATCATCTATGAAATAAATAGGGAAGATTTTGAAAAACATCCATAGGGTGTAGTAATGCAAATTTTAATTTAAGTAGAGAGAGCAAATTTTCAAAACCCTTCTTTAATATAAATAAAATTGAAGTCACCATTGACTAAAGTACATTGTCAACCTACATTCCAACCACAGATAGGCAGTTCCAAATAATTGGGTAATTTTATGTTCCTTCATTTCTAATCCCTTCCAAATCTGTGATAATTAGGTTACTAAATCTTACCTGCCTCTACTATTTTGGTTGCTCCAGATATTAATGAATTTTCCTGCTTAGGCAGAAGAATGTTTTTTGCTTGTATTACTTTCTCCTCAATCTTTTTTTTAAGCATGACCTTGACTATGTTCTACCATATTAGTGAAACTAATTGTCCAGAGCATCAGATCATTAGTAACTGTTCATTATGTGGGGATGATCGTTTTCTAGTTTACATTGGAGATCCAAATACCTACATTTGTGCCAGTGACAGTGGCCACAAAACTATAACCATCCAACTCAGCAGTATATACTCTAAGGTATGATAACATACCCTCATGATTCTTCATTTTAGTATGTGAAGCAAGATTTCCAGAATGGAACCTAGAATGTTAATACATATCCAGGTTTTGCAGTTGTGAGTTTACTATTACTGTTTTAAATAGTTATTCAGTATACATTATTTTAATAGTTCAGAGGTAATTGGTTTCAATAATGGTTAAATGCTACACTTATTTTAAGAGGGAAAAAATACCTAAAATCAGAGCTACGTATTGTAACTCAGAATGCTGTTTGTGCCCATTGCCAGCTCCCAAGTGGAAATAAATTCATCTATGGGTAAGAAAACAAGGTATGAGATACAGTGGATATGACTAAGGTTAGAAATTTTGTAAATCTTGTTTGGCTTTCTTATTACCTGCTTTCAACAATTTTCAGTAATAATTGGAAAACTTCAAGAACTCTATACTAACACTGCACGATTACAGGCTATAAGCAGATTATAGACTGTGTGAGAGTGACCTATATAGGCCAGTTAGCTTTGAGAAAGAAACTTTATTAAAAGCAAAACAACAAAAAAATCCACACCCCCAAAAAACCAAACAAAACCTGGACTTAATCTGCATATATAAACTAAATTTAAACTAAAATAATCTGCTGGATATCTTTCTTGGATTTATTGCAATACACGGGGGGGGGGGGGGGGGGGGGAAGTTTACTGTTCATTACAGAAGTCACATTTTCTTGTTCCCTGGGTACATTGACATAACCAGACGTGAAGATAAACCGATAAGACAAGACTGTGAGAGAAAGTAACAAATTATTTATTTGGTATGAAACAGCTGAACTTAAATGAATTAAAATTTCAAAATTAGTTTGACTGCGCAGCAGATGCTATGCTGATAAAACACTATGTGTGCTTTAAATATCTTACTTAAATATTCAGAAAACCAAAAATTATATTCTTCAAAATGTTTGAATTAATTCCTGTAATGTTTGACTGCAGAGGACAGTACAGAAATATTAGCTCTGTGTAGTAGAATAGCAGAGCTTTCCTCTGCATGTTGATGGAAAAGGGAGTAGAGGCAAAAGTGATAAAGTTCACTTGAGATTTTAGTATGTTTGGGTAGAGATATCATCAAGAACTTAAATAAATAGATGCATAAATAGATGTAAAGCAAAAACCTATGAAAAATCAATCTCGATCTTATTTATACAGTGTTAAACTCTGAGTTCACTGGAAATAAGCTCATTGTAGAGCTGTGATAGATAATTTTGTGAATCATTGACCCAATATTCAGGTCAAAAAAGAAACAGCAAAAAGGTATAATGATTAGTAAAAGAATGGAACGTAAACCTTGTGTACCCCCATGATGCACCTATGAGTCTTTCTCAAAAGAGGGTAGAGATGGAAGAAGCATAAAGAAGGTCATGAAGGATAGTCTAAGAGGCAGGCTGGTTTCCTATGTGGAACAGCAACCGACTAGGACAGTTCAACGTGTAAAACAGGTGTCTGAAGTGGGATATAAAAGAGATTATGAAATCATGAGTCCCTGTCACAGTTTTGGACTAAATTGACAGTGTGAAGACTACAAGTGCTCAGATATCAAAACACTTAGTCACAGGTATATTAACGTTCAGGAGGGACGTGACTCCTCTGTCCTGCAGGGGTGACACCTTGGTCAGGTAGGTCAGCACAAGGGTGCACAGTGTGGGCCTGGGGCCAGGCTATAGGGTCCCCTCTGTTCTCTCTGCAGGGTCTCTCTCAGGCTCTCCTCTAGATCTCTCCTTACATGACTACAGACCCTGTCAGTTATAGGGCAGGGTAGAGAATACCTGTTCCTGATCAGCTCATTCAGATATCTGCAGCAGCTAAAACAGGCTGCCACAGTCACTGGTGCTCACTGTCTACCTCTCTTAAAGTTTCTCTGATGCTCTCTCAGGGACTGAAACATCATTTACCCTTAAACTACTCTCCTGTTTTTGAAACCAGGTCCAACCCATGCCAGCTGCTGCAGTGCCACGGGGAAAGATGAACAGAGAAACATGGTTCAATTCTCTAGCCCTAGAAGCAGGATGTACCAAATTATATGGGCTGATCCCTGGTTCAAAACAGACAAGAGATGGGAGTTCTTGATTCAGTCTGGAGTTGGGCTTATTGTGGGAGCTGTGGATGCTGAAAGCTAACACCACTTGAAAAAGGGTCTCAGCAAACTTACAGAAGAAAACTGTAAGGCGCTATCGAATATGAAAAGACCACTAAAGCTGAGAAAGTCACAGAGCCACTAATCACCAAATGATGTGGGTTACTGTGATAATACTCATGTTGTTTTTCTCTTCCCTAGGACATCCATTCCTGGCCATAGTGAGCTGGAAGGATTTTAGGTATGTATATATTAGTAAAGTAAGCCACAGCCTGGCACCATCCAAGCCAGGGACCACAGTCATCCTCACTATTTAAAAGTTAACTTGCTCCATGGTGTGATTTTGACGTCCATGTTACTTTCTCGGATCATGTCAAAATGTGATTCAGACAATAGCATGGGCCAGCATCTGCTACAAGTAGGGAATATTGACAAGATTACTCTATTTTGACAACAAGGGTGTAAATCATGCTACTGCACTAGTACATTTACTGCTGTACCTGTTTAGTCCTATTGTAACCTGGTCCAGTTGCTCTCATATTCTTATAATGTAATCTCATCTCCTGAAGGAATTATTTTTATGGTCTGTTTGCAATGTTCAATCAGTCCTTTGGGGATTGCAGAGATCTATGAAGCTTGTAACAAACCACTCTGGGAATACCCAGAGTCCTTAAGTGATCTAGAGTGCTAGCCAACCTATTTTCAGACCTATGCATTGTTATTTAATGGTAGAGTTGATTGATTTCTTCTTGTTAATGGTGAATTAAGTACCGTAAGCCTTCTCAACTGTCTTCAATGTTAGGGACTGCTAACATCAGTCTGTGAGCTGGGAGGCACTTGAGACATGCTGACTTTTTTTTTCTTTTTTTAATTTTATTTTGTTTTTATAAAAGGTTCCAGTATGTAATAGAGGCCACGTTGTTTTTTCTCCTTGAGCTCTCCTAAATTTTTATGTCAGATTCTGTTCCATCATTCCTTCTGCTCAGTGTCTTGGAAATTTCTAAGAGAGTTAGAAGGAAGCTATTGGTTGGTATTGAATAAAAATATGAATAATGTTCAGATTTATAGATGAGACTTTTTAAAGCATGAAGTAGCAGTCCACATGAACTTCCACTGAGATCAAATTTTGCTAGCCACTAGTTCTTATTTTGCCAATCTTGGAAAGCTTTGACAAATTACTTTGTCTCCGAGCCTGAAGATTTGGTGAGGACCAGACATATTCATATAGTGAAATAAACCAACTTCAAAGAAGATGGAGTACAGAAGCTCAATCATAAGAGGACTCTGTCAGTGGAAGTCTTGACAGATAAGTACCATTATAGATCATTACTGGAGATCAATTGTCTGCTCTGTTTTGGACTGCTATTGTACCATCGCCCAATAAAAATAGTAGTGTGATTTAAAACACACCCTACCCATCCTCAGCAAATTTTTTCAAGTACATTTTTCCCATTTTTTTCCATAGCAATAGCCTGTTACTGTTAATAAGATCCATTAAATAGGAAAATAATGTTACAGTTAAATCTTCTTTGAAGTGCATATGCATCTGCACTCTAGAAAAAGAAATGATTGAACTCAGGATTTGATATGCGTCACTACAATCATGATCTTAATGACTAAAAAAAATAATAGCAAGATATTGCATGTTAAAAATGGATTATGACAATACAGAATGTAAATTCTGGAATACAGCTTTTTATTTTTCTGCCATTTTTTTTATTTATTTTTTTAATTTATAATCCAAATACCTACACCTAGCTTTCACTAATAATTTGTTTTTACACTCTTTTATGTTGGGTCTTAATGCTGTAAGAAAATGACTAATATAAGTTGCTTAAATCACAGAGAATATCCCAGAACACTTTAAGGTATAGAGCAGCATAGTCTCTATTTTTCAGAACAGCATTAAAATGGGTTTATTTAATCAAAGGATACAGACACATTTCTTCTTTGGGTCATATTACAAATATTTAATTTTTTTATATATATAGACTATGAATTACACCAAATTTAATTTTACCTGAACAAAAGTCTGCTCTTTTCAAGCAAATTAAGACAGTGTGTGTGTGCAAATTTGCCATGCCCTGATGTACCATCCATGTAATACACTGTTCACTATAAAGATGCATACCAACAGCACTCCTACATTTTGCTCAAATCTTTTGAATTTCACAGTCATTCTTCTGAAGTTTTTTGCATCATAAATTTGTGTGAAGAAAAAGATAGAAGTAGGAAAAAACCTGAAAACCCCTAAAAGTCCAATCTGCTTACTGTTCAATATGTCCAATGAGCAACTGCACAGAAATATGTTGACAAGTTTCAAGGTTAATATCAGCTACATAAAAATTACATTTAAACTCCATGATTAACTTTAGCAGTCTTTATAAAATGGTCTCTGGGGTTTATCAGAGACTCCTAAAATGTGTATTAGGCAGCTTGCTATGCTCAAATGATAAGCTGAAATGCACTTGAACTTACAGTGTTTAGAAGCTAATATAGTCTGACCTGACCAGTCTCATGTAAAAAAAAAAGCAGGAGAGCTACTGTCAGAATTTCAGGCAGTTACCTCACTGTGATAGCATTTTAGACTGGAATATATTGAAAACTAGTCATTTCACTGCAGTTCTATTTACAGTTATTCATTTCACTGAGGTATTAAATCCTCTAAAGACCAGATACTCTCTGTGCCTGGGAAAACCTGATCTTCAACCATTGTTCACACCTGAAAAACATGCTGTTAGAGAATGTTGTCTTACTATGTACATGGTATATGGGCCATATTTTTTTTTTTTCAGTTTTAAAGAAAATCTGGTGTTATGACTCAAGATGTTTTGTAATAGTATAAAGACATATATCTCCTTTCTTTTATTATTTCCTTCCACGACCTTTTCTTCTTATCATACTGTAGTTTTAAGACAGTTGTTCTTGCTTCATAATTTTACTTTTATTGTGGACTGTTAAGTAACTTGACAGGATGAAACAGAGCTTAAAACAACTACTTATATTCACATTTTTTTAGAACAATAGTGAAGTTTAAATTGTCACTTTAACATACCTATGTGCTAGAAAAACATGTCAGTGAAAAATTTTCTGTTCTTTAAGCATTAAAATGAAACTCATAACCTTTGAAATATGCATGATCGATAAAATTAGTGCTAATAATTTCATAAATACTTCTATAATTTCATAAATACTTCTCTCTGGATTTTTTTTTTTACAGTTCTAAGG